>NC_079170.1:490000-520000 GCF_947568905.1 Ostrea edulis
GGGGCATTTGTGTTTCATAAACACATCTTGTTTTAATATTAAATTTATGAGACAACACAAGAATACAACTTTTTCTCTTTCTTCCTTTGAAGTTTGTTTCCATCTGGCCGTCATGTTTTCTAATGCCGACTACTCCCGTATAAGGGAATTTGGGCGGACTTATACATATGGACCAATGAAAGTTTCTGTTACCTTTCGTAATTGTATTACAAACAGATTCAATTGTGTCGTCACCCAACGCAATACTATATCGGCCAAAGCGTTCTAATTCAAAGGTGAATTGCGATAAAATACATTTCAAACTGTTATAAAAAAAATATGAAAACAAAAAGACATTTTAAACAGCCGCCGTGATAGTCTAGAGGTAGAGCGTTTGCCCCGCATGCGGAAGGTCGGGGTTCGAATACCGGCCGCGACAGACCTAAGTCGTTAAAACAGTTAGGTCATGACAGTTCCATGGCCAAACGTTCGACATCAGGTGTGAATGTCACGGGTCCTTGGAGATGACCCTATTTTTTAAATAGATGTCCTGTGTCACAGTAGGGTGGCATGCTATAGAACCCTAATGGCCATAAGCGCCAAGCATAGGCATAAATTTGAAGCCCTTCACCGGTCTTGGTGACGTCTCCATATGAGTGAAAAATTCTCTCGAGAGATGTTAAACAAGAAAAAATTTAATCAATCAATCAACAAACTATTGTAAATGACTACATACACTGCACAATACACTGAAATTATTCTCTTTATACTTCACATAACAAAATAGGGCCTATATACATGTACATATATGTACATGTATGTGCGAAGAGAAAAATCTGCAAATTTTTTATTTAGTTGACAACAACTTACGGAAAAAAATATTAACTTACGATAGCCCAGAGGCTGTCGTGGAGTTACGATAATTTTTTTTAACGTAACTTAAGTTAAGATGTTTAATAAAATGGATAATTATCGTAAATTAAGGTTACGATGAAATCTTGAACTTAAGAAGTTTAGTAAAACTCAGCCCAGTTGTTGAGTTATAAGTGAGATGCAACACTCACAATTCTTTGTTATGTAAACAAGGCTCATGCCATGTTTTTGTTTACATTAAACTGTTTAATAGAAAATAGCGTGTTTAAAACAAAATGAGATGTGCCAAACACTAGAAACTATTTAATTCTGTTAAGAATTAACTTGTAAATTGAAAAAAATCTGCTTTTTAAACGAATTGTTACTAGTATATTTGAACTATGTAAACAAAAACATGGCACGAGCCTTGTTTACATAGCAAAGAATTGTGACCTCTGTATTTCCCATGTACCTTGATTACTAACATTCAAATTTTTGCTGATCATTAGTAATACTTTAGTTAAGCATTCAAAACATTAAAAATCAAAAACTGTAATTTGAATTTTTTAAACCTCAAATCTAGTCCATGTCCTTTTAAGGTCATAATATCATTTAGAAGGAAAACCTTGTAGGCAGGATATAGACCGAACCGTTGGGGCTTAAACAGTCAAACTTGGTACATATACACCTTATGCCAAGGGGAGGATGCCTATTGTTTCTCAAGGTCAAGGTCGTAGTATCACTGAGTTGATAAATCTTGTTTTTGTTAGGATACAGATATTGCACTGAAATTTAGTCACTGTAAGCTTCCTCTCGGAGAAATAGAAGTTCAGTTTGCATTTCAGCTGGACTTGTGCACCAAGACCTACTTTAGGCATAGAAGTAGGTCACAGTTCTTTTTTTTTTATCAATTCAGAGTGCATAATGTGCTTACAGGTCCAATGGGCAGCATACTCTTGTTGGGTATGCTAATCTGTTTGTATGCCTTCAATTTGAACCTTGGCAATTACATTTGCAAGTTTGCTCAGTTGAAGAGCTGTGCTCATTTCCAAGGGGAGACACTACTAAGTGGGAAGTTTTAAAATAATTTTCTTTGTAATGAGCACAAAACTAGGAATGTCAAAACTTGCACAACATCTTCCTTGTATAATGAAGTTTCAATGTGTGTGTTCAAACCTTGAGAACATATATCCCCCTTTGATATTTAAATGTTACTGGGTGCTTAGTGCAAGAAAAATTTCATAAATAAAATATATTTTTAAATGAAATATGATTTATCGTACTTAACGGAATTATGATTATCACTTGGGACACGCCAATGACCATTACATGCTTTGCTTGGTCCAACGGTCACACCGTATACATATTAGCGAATGGTCCAAAGTTTATTATATTCATTTTCTGTGAGCAATGTGAACCAGTCATAAATCTTATCTGTTGTTGCAGTTTGAGTATAAATGCATTGAGGGTGAGCAGCAGTATATTGGACAGGTACTGACGAAGACAGGAAATTATTCCCTACTGTGTAAAGGTGTCCAGGTATGTTTTTCCTAGCAGTACAAATTATGATAGGTTTATGTTCAATGAAAAATTTGTCATTTTGCTGCAAGAAAAATCTAGAAAACAAAATTGCAAATTTCAAATCTTGATTATTACAGCTTTTGATTTTGCAGATGATAATTGATTTACAGCGTTGTAACAGACGTTGTAAATTTTATAGGAGGTACATACAGTCTACTTTTCATTTATGTATTATTTTTTTTAAGCATTTTTATGCAACAGCTGTGGAACTTATATTTACCATCGAAATTTTACAGAATTTACATGGCCCCCCCCCCTCCCCTTGAAGATCGGGGGGGGGGGGGGGGGGGGGGGGGGCATATTGTTTTTGTCCTGTCTGTCATTCTGTCTGAATGACCTTGCTAATAACTTTTGAACAGTAAGTGCTAGAGCTTTGATATTTCAAATGAGTGTTCCTTGTGACAAGACCTTTCCGTGGGTACCAAAATTTTTGACTCCTTGACCTTGGAGTTTGACCTACTTTTTGAAAACTTTAACCTTGCTAATAACATTTGAACAGTTAGTGCTAGAGCTTTGATATTTGACATGAGTATTCCTTGTGACAAGACCTTTCTGTGGGTACTAAACCTTTCGACCTTGGCATTTGACCTACTTTTTAAAAATTTCACATTGGTCATAACTTCTAAATGGTAAATATTAGAGCTTTCATATTGCACATGAGCATTTCTTGTGAAAAGATCTTTTTATTTGTCCTTGTGACCTTGCATGGTCAGCTTTGGAATTGGCCATTATCGGGGGCATTTGTGTTTCACAAACACATCTTGTTTGTCAAAAAATACCCCTAATGTGATTTATTATTTTGTTGTGAACTGGTGGAACAAGAAATGTTTTCATCCTTGCATTGAAATGAAAATCTTATGTAATTTGGTGATATTTGGCAAATTACTGTCCCACTCAACATCAAAGTGACATGACATTTTCCTCTCCCTTTTGCAGTTATATATTATGATTGTGTAAAACAATATTTAAGAATACATGTCACATTGATCATATAGTTAGACAATTATAGAAGGTTTATATTTTGTGAATTTACTTATTTGCAGATAAGAGATGCCATACCAAAGAGAATGCTATTTCAATATGGTTTAAACAATACGACTAGTCGAACTGTTTTGGAAACCTTTGATGGAGCCCCATTAGTGACTGGTAAGTTGTTTTGGGGTTTGTTTTTTTTAATTTATTTATTTATTTATTTATCATAGCGTTTTTGGTGTTTTCAAACAAATAAATCTTTAAATAAATAATTATGGTCTTATCCCTTAAACAGTCTTCACACGTAATATATATGCATGTACTTGTGTTATCAGTGAAACAAACAAGCAAATCAGTATACTGATGAGGAAATTTTGTGTATCAGATTTTAATGTTACCAGACAAAATAATGAAGAAGAAAAAAAATACATGTTTTTTGTTTTATAGATTAAATTAGAATTAAAGTTGGGTCAAACCAAGACATTTTCATATTTTAGGTTTTTTATGCAGATGTATTAAAAAAATAATAAAGGTCAGGAATTTGTTTTCAAGAAGAGAAAAAAAGGTGAAATTTATTTTTGCATTGTGGGAGACTTTTATCAGAAGATGACAATCTAAACCATTTTGTATTGCATTTGATAAAAGTGAATACACAATTTCAGTTTAACCATTTTATTTCAGATAGTCATTTGAATTGTAAGAGATTGGAAAACAAGTGCATAAAGATGTACTTATATAAAAATGTGCAACAATTCATATGCTATTTATCAATAATAGTGTTTCTAGATGTATGGAGTGAATTGAAAACAGACTTTAATTATATTTGCAATGAAATCTTTACTTCAGACTATAGATTTCTTATTTTACAGAAGACTTAATTCCGCAGCCTTGCTGTTTTTGTTCAAATTCCGAGAACATAAAATCAAGAGCTCAGACTTATAGAAACTTATATATATATTCCATGTCATCCATTCATGTTTTTAACAGCCAGAATCAAAGAATCCAACATTTATATGAATTAACTTTCATTATTTAATTGACCAGTCTGTATCAATCTGCTGATGTAAAAGTAAGCAGTATTAAATGTTGATTGTTTATTGCTTTAGGATACTTATGCCAGTCTCTTTCCCCTCAAAGGAGAGATTGTAGTACATGTCATTACTTGAATCAAAGTGAGGGATATGAATGTCATTGGTGCAAGGAAAAGGGCTGTGTAGATGTTGATGATGAGCAATGTGTTGAACCAGTGGACTGCAGCAGACCTATTGTAACCAAGGTGATTATTTTGAAAAGACAGATACTTGTATGTAGCACTTTTTAAACAAGATAGGATTACATCTCTAACATTCAACTAAGACTTGCATGCTTGCTGTAGACAAAGTTAGCCAACAAAGTATGGTTGTCGATTTCCATGTTCAAATTTATTCAATTAAATGATAAAATGAGATTTATATCATCCTCCAAACTTTTTGCCCTTCAGATCTTGATTAGCCTTGCACTTCAATGATGATTCAAGTCTGTTTGTCACAAGCTTTGTAACTCTGCAAGGTTTTTAGGTCACCTGTGTCACTTTTGACCATGAATATTTTTAGCTTCATGATAACTACCATTCCCATTCTTTTCAAATTTGGTATGAAACATTGTGGAACACGGTGGACATTAATTCTAAATTTCAGGACTTCTGCACCCCCGGGGCCTTAGGGGCAAGGCAAAAACTAAAATATTGACCAATTTTCAAAAATCTTCTCTTCAATCACACATCTTTGAGCAAAACTAAATGCATGGTCATGTAAAAGCAGAAAGACTTCTACCAAGATTTGGAAATTTTATGATCCTCAGGGTAGAGATTCTTACTCCAGGGTGGGACCAAGTTTGGTAAATAGTGTTTATGTGTAAAACCTTCTTGACATGTATGCTATTGATACTAAATTAAATTCATGTGGATCTTTAGAAGGAGCAGACCTGTATTTCTCAACAACAAAAATAATAATAAGTCAAAACTTGGACTTTAGTATGAAATTTTACTCAAATTTTGACAGTTCAAATAAAAGAAAACTCTAACTGAAGTTTGAGATTTTTTTTTAGAAATCCAAGCCTGGTAGCCCTTTAAGAAAATTGTAGATTTCATTCTCCAAGGTTTTAAGGTTTTGATGGAGCCAAAGTGATCAGTGATTGAATGTCTTTATCAGCTCACCTCAAGTCAGTTTTTCTTATCACAATTTGTTTTTATCTTTTGCATCATTATTGTTGCAAATTTCTCACATTTTCATCTTCTCCAGAACCACTGGATCAATTTCAATCAAATTTGGTACAAATCATTCTTGGGTGAAAGGGATTCATGTTTTTTCACGTAAAAGTCCATGCCCCTTTCAAACAGGAGATAATCAAGAAAAATCAAAAATAGGATGGGGTTGTTTAAAAATCTTGAGAGCCACTGGGCCAGAAAAGTTGAAAATTTCTGCTGACGTAGTGCAGATTCAAGTTTGTTCAAATCATGACCCCCAGGTTAGGATGGGCGAAAGTAGGAGATCAAAGTTTTACATGTGGATACATAGGAAAAAGTCTTTAAATATTTTTAGATAATTTTCCTGTCAATAACAGCAGGGCCATGAGTACTTATTTTAATATGCAAGCATCCAGTAGCATTTTTGAAAAAAGTTTGTTTGTAGCTAGTGTTATTAACAGTGTTCCAAACTTGTGAATCTTCATCCCTGTGTGAACAATGCGCTGTAAGTGAGTGTAGTAGCTCCTGCATATTTTGTTCTTTTTAGATTGAGCCAGCAGATGGTCCTGTACGAGGGGGAACTGAAGTCACCATTGAAGGGTTTAACTTTGGCATCAGAAGTGGCATGGCAGTCAGAGTTGCTGGAATAGAATGCGAAAATGTGAAATTCCGTGGTAGAAGGTAATGTCCTTTTAGCTTGCCAGGACAGATGTCCCGAGAGCTTATTGTCATGACCCTGGTGACGGCATCACAATTTAAGGAAAAAACGTTAACCTTCATTGGCTTTATCTTTTTAACTAAGGGGGATATTATGGTTTTGATATTTCACATATAGATGCCTCTTGAAGTGACCTTTCTTTTGGTAACAAGACTTTTGACCTAGTGACTTTTACTTTGGACTTTGACCTACTTTTCAAAAACTGTAACCTTAATGGCTGTATCTTTTGAATCAAGGGGATAGGGTTTTGATATTTCACATATAGATGACTCTTGATAACACCTTTCTTTTAGAACCAAGACTATTGACCTTGGACTTTGACCTACTTTCAAACACTTTAACATTGGCTCCACCTTTTGAACCGATAATGATTTCCATGGGAATCATCAATATTTCCACCAAATTTGATTTAGAGCTGATATTCCTGATTTCCTGACAGCCAGAATATGGTACATGTACATTGAGTGTAGCTTTAAAAGATTGGTTGCAAATATTCTAATCTGCATGGAATCTTTGGTAGATTAACGTGCATTACTGGATCAGCAAATGACATTGCTAAAGTGGGAAAAGTGGTCGTAACGGTTGATGGACAGGATTCAGATGAAAATGTCTTATTTTCATACAAGGTAAATTCCTTGAAATTGCAGATTCATAGGTTTATCAGAACTAATCTGCATTAAAAGTTTTTCAGTATAGAAATACAGTGACCTCTGGGTATAGCAAGCCAGGATATTGCAAGGTATCATTTAAAACGAGATGATTTTTTTAGTTCCTAATGATATCTTTAACATTATTTTCCTTTATTAAAATTTAGTTATAGCAAAATCACTTTAAATGAGTTTCTGCATATAACAAGGTAAAAAACAGTGCTGATTAGGCCTAGTAGAAAGCATCATTGTATGTGTGTAAAAGAGACAGGTTTATTTATTATCTGCTGAGAACCGACCACGGGACCTCTGACACAACAGTCCAGTGCTCTACTGATTAAACTAAAGGGTTTACCCACTAGCCAGACCTGTTCATGGCATTGTTCTGACTCCGCAACATCGCCGAAACTGACTTCAATGTTCTCAGACTCATGGAGTATGTCTGCGGCAACGCTTATGGACAGTTTGGTTCAGTGATAAATCTCGATTTTTACTTCAGAGGTCTGATGGAAGACTCAGAGTGTATATGCACCAAAATAAACGTTTTGCACAAAATTGCGTCAAGGAGGCTGATTGCTTTGGACGGGTAGTGTTACGATGTAGGCAGCAATATCCTGTACGGGCAGGACAGCATTGGATCACATACAGGGTACTTTGATGGCTCAACGGTATATTGATGAAGTCGCACATGGTTCCAATAATGCAACGTCTCGGAGCAGAATTCCAGCATGACAACATCTGACCACATACTGTTCATCTAACATGTGATATTTTGCAAAGACACAATATACAGGTTCTTTCTTGGCCATCCAAACTCTATTGAACCTGCACGGGATGAACTGGATAGGCATATCTGTCAAAGACAAACTGCAGCCTCAGGCTGCAACAACTGGCCCAAGCTCTACAGTTACAGTGGGACTAGCTGCAGATCTATAGCTCTCTGGGAAAATATTGGGACAGATCAGAGATCTGTTTTATCAAATTGTACTTTTTAGGTCTGCAGTTGCAATTGGTCTGCGTTCATCGTCGTGCGTCATCCGTTAACAACTTCCCAACAAAAACTACCGGGCCAGTCTTGACCAAATTTGGTATGTAGCATCTGTAGGTGAAGGAGACTGGAAATTGTAGGAGTAGGGGTTTGATGTTAGAATGGGGCCAAACTTAGTATATAGTATTTATGTGTAAGTTTGCTGATACTGTATAAAATCTTAATGCATACTTAGGAATAACAGAAAAGGATGTACAAAAAATGATGTATTTCACAACCCAGGGTTTTGACTCTAGAATGGGTCCAAATTACTTAGTCATATCTTTAATGTTTTAATGTTAATACACCTATTATATTATGTAAAGCCTTTCATCAGTGTAGACACTTTTGAGGGCAAGAAAGTTTTAAGAATACATCTTCGTTTTATACTGTTGCTGAACATTAGAATTTAGCTTAGATATTCAGAGCAGGATATTTTTTCTAGATTTCATAGCCCTTGGGAGTAGTGATACTTTTCACTAGTACTCAGGTGACCGATAAGGTCTATGGACCTCTTGTCTAATTCTCAGGCCTCTCAATATTTCTACACATCTGCAACTAGAGTGGAACAACATCCCTAGACAGTGTTTTAGTGACTTAATTGCATTCATGGAGAGGCATTATCAGACAGTTATTGGTGCTTTATGGGGGGCACAATAAATATTGCACTTGGTAACTGTTCATAATTTAACTCAAAATTGACATCATTTTTGTGTTATCAATATGTGGTAGTACAAATCTATGCTGATTTCTTGTTTGATTATATTTTTTATAAAATTTCGTGAATATTCTCCTATCGGATTGAGTAGGACCTATACTGGGCATCTGATTGAGTTCATTTTCTTATGTACATTGGAATGAGTTAATATTTTTGTAACACTAAATTTCATTTTGTCATTAAGTATTGCTTAATAGTCATGATTCACCTTTAAAACAATACAAGCTGTAACTGACTGTATTTTCAACTATCCAATTATGCACCAAATAACACCTATTGGTATAACTAATATAATCCCCCAAGATCTGAAGAAAACTTCAGCAAAATAAACAAGGGAATATTGTTTGAGAGCATACCTACAATGAGCATTTCGTATAAACCGCCATTCTGTCGTATGCACGGACATGGGAATGATGATTGCTGAACATAATCGAGTTACTTAGGTCGAGGTTATATACAAAGATGGAAACTGACGCGAGTAACTACACATTTCATTTGTTTTAAAATATTACGTCGTTTCATTACTGACAAGAAGTACTATAAGTGTAATAAAAACAAAATTTTTTAAAAAGTAACAATTATGCAAATGTGCCGCTTAAATGAAATTTTGATACCAGTAGTCAAATTTTAATATAATTTGCATGTTAAATTGTTTTCAAATCTGACACATGCTCAGTGTTTCTCTTTCGCTTTTTTCGGAACTGGTGACTTAATGAGGTCAATGCACATCGGAGATTACGAGCAGGAATTATTGACAGGATGGCAATGATTCATGAATTGACATTTTCTTTCGATTTGACAGGTTTATTGCAGCTTCAGATTCACTCTGATTCTATGAAGTTATATATATCAGTCACAAATATGTTAAATATTTGAATGCTCTTTTATTTTTCAATTTATTTACCATCAGTTACAGCTTGTATTGCTTTAAGTATAAGTTACCGTTCACACTGTGGAAGACAGAGCAGTGGACATTTTTTCTTTGAGGATCTATCCAGCATCAGATGTGTTTATGTCTTACTATACTACAATATCTCTGTATATGACACTTATTCTTAATTGTAACATTTATACTACACTGTCTTTGTATATGACACTTATTCTTAATTGTAACATTTATACTACACTGTCTTTGTATATGACACTTATTCTTAATTGTAACATTTATACTACACTGTCTTTGTATATGACACTTATTCTTAATTGTAACATTTATACTACAATATCTCTGTATGTAAAACTTATACGGTACCAATTTTGATGCACCAGATGCGCATTTCGACAAATAATGTCTCTTCAGTGATGCTCAACCGAAATGTTTGAAATCCGAAATAACTATGAAGTTTTAGATCTAAATATAGCCAAAAACAGCATGCCAAACAAGTGGAGCCAAATTCGTCCAAGGATAAGAGCTATGCATGAGGGAGATAATCCTTAATTTTGAAATTAATTTCTAAATTTTATAACAGCAATTAAATATACATCCGTATTTTCAAGCTAGTAACGAAGTACTTAGCTACTGGGCTGTAGAGACCCTCGGGGACTAACAGTCCACCAGCAGAGGCCTCGACCCAGGGGTCTTTGTATATGACACTTATTCTTAATTGTAACATTTATACTATAATATCTTTGTATATGACACTTATTCTTAATTGTAACATTTATACTACAATATCTTTGTATATGACACTTATTCTTAATTGTAACATTTATACTACATTATCTTTGTATATGACACTTATTCTTAATTGTAACATTTATACTACAATGACTATGATCAGCTTTTAAATGTAGACCTCAGATATATTAAGTATCAGTTATATGTATAAGGAGTTATGAAATAATGTCCCTTGCATCTTGTTATACTGGGAGGCCACTGTAATAATTTCTGTGAATTGATGTAAACTATTGTTTGTAAATTGCTGCTGAATTTCCTTTATTACAATAGAAACCAAAGATTACAGGAATCAGTCCAAATCAAAGTATCTTATCTGGTGGAAGAACCATAAATTTAACAGGAATTGATCTCAATATTGGCAACATGAAATATGATATTGAGTTCATTTCTACTGATGACAGCAACAAAAAGTTTATATGCAGAATGTAAGTACTGTCCTTGTTTAAAATAATCCCATTTAAAAATTCGGGGGAGCATATAGTCGCTGTAGTATCTGTCCATGCTTCCATCTGTCTGTCCATCAGAGTTCATATCGCCTAAACCTTTCATCAAAAATGGATATAATTGATCACAAATATTCTCCTTAAGACAACGATTTGTGAACCAAGGTCTTTCAAGGTCATTTTGGAAAAGTCAGTCACTCAACATATTGTTCCTATTTCAACAGTTTTTGATATAAAAGTTCTCATCTCCTAAACTTTTCATCAGAAATTGATCATAATTGATCACAAATATTCCTTGGAACATTGAACTTTTGACCAAGATCAATTTTGAAAAGGTCAAGGTTACTCAAAACATATGTACCTTATATAAGGAAAAATTTCCTTTTTAAACGGTTTTTGAATAGGTATTGATCATACATGTATGGTTAACAGGCAAATGGCTTTTAGACAAAGTTCACTCAAGGTCATTTTAGAAAGGTCAAGATCACTCAACATAAACCGTGCATAAGAAAAAACCTTCATTATAACAATATTTTAACAGTTATGGATCTTTTGGACCAAAGTCTCTCAAGGTCATTTTTGAAAAGTCTAGGTCACTTAGATATATACATTATATGAGGAAAAAGTTCCTTATTTCAACAGTTTTTGAACAGGTATTGATCATATAATCGCACAAATAAGTAATACGTAAATGACTCTCAGGAAAAGCTATTTCAAGGTCAACATATAACCTTGTATATGAAAACCTTTCATTTCAACTGTATTTTAACAGTTATTGATCAAAGTGCAAGTCATTCATTATATGAGGTAGTTCATTGTTAAGATGCAGTTCAGGAAGTAGCCATCAGTTTTATTAATAGTCTTGTTTTTTCTGAATTGGTATAGTATTTTTAGGTCACCTTAGTTTACTCAGGTGACCTACAGTGTATTGCAATTGGTTGTTGTCATGGGATGTGCTTCGGGCATTAACAATTGAACATTTTTAACTTCTTCTCCATAACTACCATTCCAATTCTTTTTAAATTTGATACGAAGCATCTTTGAGACAAGGGGGACTTAAATTGTAAATTTCAGGACTCCTGCACTCCTGGGGCCCAAGGAGCAGGGCAAAAACTGCCCAAAATTGACCAATTTTCAAAAATCTTTTTCTCAACAACCACACATGTGTAAGAAAAACTAAATGCGCAGTGATGTAGATCAGGAAAGCCTCTACCAAACTTGTAAATTTCATTATCCCTGGGGTATGGGGTTCTGATCTCAGGGCGGGACCAAACTTAGTATATAGTGTTTATGTGCAAAACACTTACTAGATAACATCTTCTTTAGTGCTATTGATACTAAATTGAAACTAAATGTATATTTAGAAAGAGCAGGTAGTCGTTTACCAAAATTGTAAATTTGATGATCCCAGGGGTAGAGGTTTTGGTATCTGGGTGGAGCCAAAATGGTCAGTTATTAAATTTTGAAAAATAGAAATTTTTAACTTCTGGATTACTACCATTCCAATTCTTTTCAAATGTGGTACAAAGCATCTTTGGAACAAGGGGGACATAAATTTTGAATTTCAAGACTCCTCCACCCCTGGGGCCTTAGGGGCAGGGCAAAATATTGACAAATTTTAAAAATCTTCTTTACAACCGCACGTCTGTAAGAAAAACTAAATGCATAGCGATGTAGAGCAGGAAGGCCTCTACCAAAGTAAATTTCATGATCCCCGGGGTAGGTGTTCTGACCTCAGGGCAGGGCCAAACTTAGTATATAGTGTTTTTAGCTCACCTGAACCGAAGCTTCAAGTGAGCTTTTCTGATCACATTTTGTCTGTCGTCTGTCTGTCCGTCCGTCTGTAAACCTTTTACATTTTCGACTTCTTCTCCAGAACCACTGGGCCAATTTCAACCAAACTTGGCCAAAAGCATCCTTGGGTGAAGGGCATTAAAGTTTGTTCAAATGAATGGCCATGTCCCTTTCAAAGTGGAGATAATCACAAAAATGCAAAAATAGGTTGGGGTCATTTAAAAATCTTCTTTTCAAGAACCACTGGGCCAGAAGAGCTGAAATTTACCTGAAAGCTTTCTGACATATTGCAGATTCAAGTTTGTTCAAATCATGGTCCCCGGGGTAGGAATGGGACACAAGGGGGGATCAAAGTTTTACATACAAATATATAGGGAAAAACTTTAAAAAATCTTCTTCTCAAGAACCACTGAGCCAGAAATGCTGAGATTAACATGAAAGCTTCCTGACATAATGCAGATTCAAGTTTATTCAAATCATGGGCCACGGGGGTTGGATGGGGCCACAATAGGGGATCAAAGTTTTACATACAAATATATAGGAAAAATATTCTTCTCAAGAACCACTGAGCCAGAAAAGCTGATTTTTACATGAAAACTATCTGACATAGTGCAGATTCAAGTTTGTTCAAGTCATGGCCCCCGGGGGGTAGGATGGGGCCACAAGGGGGATCGAAGTTTTACATACAAATATATAGTTAAAATCTTCTTCTCAATAACCACTGAGTCAGAAAGCTGATATTTACAAGAAAACTTTCTGACATAGTGCAGATTCAAGTTTATTCAAATCATGGCCCCAGGGGGTAGGATGGGGCCACAAGTGGGGGGGGGGGTCAAAGTTTTAATAGAAATATAGGGAAAAT
This sequence comes from Ostrea edulis, assembly GCF_947568905.1. Lineage (NCBI taxonomy): Eukaryota > Metazoa > Mollusca > Bivalvia > Ostreida > Ostreidae > Ostrea > Ostrea edulis. The sequence continues at coordinate 503,496 of NC_079170.1, forward strand.
CGTTAAAAATCTTCTTCTGAAGAACCATTGGGCCAAAGAAGTTGACATTTACATGAAAGCTTTCTGACATAGTGTAGATTAAAGTTTGCAAAAATCGTGGCCTCCAGGGGTAGTTGGGGCCATAATAGGGACTAAGGTTTTACATGCAAATATATATGGAAAGTCTTCAGATATGGCCCAAGGTGACTCAGGTGAGCGATGTGGCCCATGGGCCTCTTGTTGTGTAAAATATTTAAATAACATCTTCTTAAGTACTATTGATACTAAATTGAAACTAAATGGATATTTCGAAGGAATAGGTAGTCCTTTACCAAAATTTCAAATTCCATGATCCTAGGAGTAAGGGTTTGGTTTCAGGGTGGTGTCAAAATTGTAATGATTAGAAGGACTTATTAAAGTTTGCTTATACTGTCTAAAATCTAAATGCATTCTTAAGGAATAGCAGAAATAGATGTACAAAAATGGTGATTTTCAGAACCCAGGGTTTTGACTCTAGGATGGGTCCAAATTAGTCATATCTTTTAATGTTAATGCAAATATTATATTATGTAAAACCTTTCATCAGTGTATGCTTTTTTGAGAGCATTGCAGTTTTGAAAACACATCTTGTTTTACACTGTTGTGGAACATTAGAATTTTGCTTAGATATTCAGAACAGGAAATTTTTCTAGATTTTATAGCTCTTGAGAATAGTGTTACTTTTTACTAGTACTCAGGTGAACGATAAGGCCTGTGGGCCTCTTGTTGAAACAACTCAAAAGCTGTGTAGGCTTCATTCCTGGTACTGTACATACAGGGCCATTGTGGTGGACCTTAAATGCCCAGACCCTCTGCCTTAGTTATAAATATTGTTTTTGAATATTTCATGTATAACAAAAAGGTGGATTGATATATATAAAGTCAAAGGGGACTTCAGATTTGCACTCCATCTGTCCATCCGTCCCTCCGTCTGTCAGTCCGGTAAATCAGTTTTCCACTTTTTCTCTGTTCTTGCAGATATTCATATAGTATTTGGTACATTGCTTTGCCATAACAAGTTAGTGTCTTGGTCTTTTGGTTTTTCACTCAGTTATGGTCCTTGGACTTAGGAAAATAGCATGAATCATCAGATTTCCAGACATTTTTTGTTGTGCTTTCAAATATTCCTTGTATATTTGTTACATTGCTTTGTCATAACAAGTTACAGATCAAGTTTGAATTTTGTTTCGTTCCGTTGATTTTTCACTAGGTTATTGCCCTTGGACTTATTGTTGTGCTTCCAGATATTCATTGGTAATTTGATACATTACTTAGCCATAACATGTTGCAGATCAAGTTTTAATTTTGTGATTTTTCACTGAGTTACAGCCCTTGGACTTAAAAAAAATAGTGTGAACTATCAGGTTTTTTAAACTTCTTTTCTTTTTTTTTTTGGTTGTTTCTTCTTCAGATTTTCCTTTGATTATTGATATATTTTTAGTTTGCTTCAACAAAGTTTATGAGAACTAGAGAAAACACATCCACACCAGCTTAAAGTTTACATCCAAGTTTTTTATTTCTGTAGATAAGAGTACTACACTCATTAACATTTCTAGCATAGTAGTACCGGTCATGGTAGCTCAGTGGTAGATTGTGCGCTTTGCAACCAGGAGGTCCTGAGTTCGAGCCTAAGACGTTAACATAGGTAGTGATAGGCATTTAGAAGTGAGAATCACGGGTCTTTCAGATATGACCTTGAAACGTGTTGCAGCAGGCGTTGGCACACTAAAGAACCCACACTGCTGTGGCTCTGAGTGCAAGCATAGGTCTAAATTTGTGGTACTTCATCTACAACTGGTGACGTCTCAATATGAGTGAAAAATCTTGAGACGTAAAAAAAACAAAGAATCAATCAATCAATCTAGCATAGTAATACAACAATATAGCTAAATTATTCATGATCACCTATGTTTCACAGTTCATTGACTTTGTTAAAGGTCTAAACCTAATTAAAGATTTGTATTTTTTTATCCTGGTCTAGTCTCTACTCGAATAGTGGCTGATTTCCATCCCTATCCTAGTTCTCCAATTTCCCCTTTACCATAACCTACATAATGAACTTCGAATATTGTTGCAGTCCAATAATTTTTGCAACCAGTAGGGGAATATGTATTGCCATGCAATGCTCTCAGAATGTTTGTTTAATATATATTAATGTTTGAATCCTTATTTTGCAGAGTTAAAATGAAGTCAGTTGATGGGAAAATAGCTTGCCAACCCAACAAAGCAAACAAAGATGGGATGTATAGGGTAAAGGTGACCTTTGACAGTAACACAAAGATAGATATTCCAGGGTTGAATTTTCAATATCTGAAGGATCCAGTTGTCAGTGGAACTGATCCGACTGAGCTGAAGTCTATCAGCAGGTAATTATATTCTGTCAGACTTTGGAGTAAGCCTTTATACAGACTTTCATTCAGCATTCATTCAGCATTCCATTGGTGTAGTAGTACGCTTCAGGGTCTGTAGCAAGCATTACAGAAAAATTCATAATCCGTATTAAAGGCATAGGGTCTAAGATATTGGTAAAATTTTGCATGTTCCAAAAATGGTGGCAAAATTAAAAATCATATTAAGTAGAAAATCACAAATTCTTCTTTAGAATGTTTACAAACACATTGGATACGATAGTAATTACAAAATAATTCCTGTTCTCATTTGCAAGTTATTCCATTTTTTTCCTGCAATTCTGCTACCTTCAACACCAGATAAAACAACAAAGAAAGACATTATATTGTTTATATTTATATTTTCATGCATTTTTCATGAATATGAACTAGATTTAAGTACTAAAATGTCATATCATTGATCCATTCATTACGTTAAACGGAACAGCCATCATGACTCCCCATATTTAGTGATGATTACATGGACAGGTGGTACTAAAAAACCAGATTGAACTAGTTTGCAACAAACATGTATTTATTTATCTCTTTATTTGAACATGCGACCACTAACATACCTGGGCTTTATCGATCTACAGATCAATGCTGCAGTTAACAATACTAGCTCTTTTCACTGGCAAACGAAATTGTGCCACTCTCGATAGCAACAAAAATAGCTATTTTCGATCTTGAAAAAACAGATATCATTAATACAATACTAAATTAAAAGATCATTCCCGACTGACTGATTATGATTAATATGTAATGATGTGTATATGTAATCTGTATTTTTTCTTTTGAAGTGGAGGGTTACCATTTTTTGTGAATGGAGATGGATTTGTCTCAGCAATAGAAACAGTTTCTGTTGAAATAAAAGGCACTGCAGTAAGTTTTATCAAACAAGTAATTCTAAACAAAGGTGATGAATGAGAACTTAAGGAAATGGATTTTGATTGTGTTCTGTTTGTTAAATTTTTTGAAAAATCTGCTCTTCAATAAACCTATTGATATTTCAAAGAAGATTAGGCCAATTCAACTTAATTAGTAGATTATCATCCAGGGTCAGCAAAAAGTATGGGGCGGGTGGGAGGATTTTATTTTTTAATTTTTATTTTCTTAGAAAAATATTAAAGACAAAGCAACGATTTTTTTTAACAGATGCGCATCATTTAATGCCAGGTGGATATCAATCTATGCTATTTTCACAGACGAATTCTAGGTTAAGCTTTAATATCAAACGGAAATATACCTAACTTCTTCAAGATTTACGCCTGTAAGAACGCGAGAAATTAAGAAAACCATATAGATCTATTTCCTTCACGTGGCTTTTCACGTTGCTATACCGGAAATGTAATCAAGAAGTGTAAATACCGGAGTCGGACATGAAAATATTCCAGAAATCACAAGTTTCGCAAAATAAAAAAATTCGGGGCGGGCCAATTTTTGAGGGGCGGGCGGGGATGATAATATATCAATTAAGTTGAATTGGCCTTAATGATAAATATATTTTCCAAAGTAATTCATTACATATTTCTTATAAGCACCCTTTATACTTACTGCATATTGATACACCATTAATTTAGTGTCTGGGATGCTGCAATGTAGCCTAGATATTTTGAGCAGATGCATTCCTAATAAGTAAACTTAAACAGACTTGGCATGGATGATGAGTTGGGGTGGGGGGGGGGGTGATACAAAATCATGTCCCCTTTAGCAAATGAAGAAGAAATAATCTCAAGAACTACAAGAGTAGAGTTTGTCATAGTGATATGCAAGCATCCTCAGGTAGTGTAGATTCAAGTTAATCACACCATAACCCCAGGTTTAAAATGGGGCCACAAATGTGGGTATAATTGTGATGGGAACCAAATACATTAGCTCAGGTTAGTAATGTGGCCCTTGGACCTCTTGTTGCTGTTTAATTAGCTCAGGTTAGTGATGTGGCCCTTGGACCTCTTGTTGCTGTTTAATTAGCTCAGGTTAGTGATGTGGCCCTTGGACCTCTTGTTTAAAGCAATCTGAATTCCAGTCTCATAGCTTTGATTGATTTGGGCAAAATTGATTTCATCAAATTAATTGCAGATCACTGTACCAAGTACAAAAGGGATCTGAAGTAGAACATAAGCCAGCAAATATTTAGATTTATAGCTCTATATTATCTTTTGCTTTAGAAATGTTGCATTCAATGTCTATTTTTCAGTCAATTTATCATTCAGTTATTCAAGCAACATGAGTGATACTAGCTTGTTTTACGTTCTTTCTCTCAGTGATGAAATATTGTTGATCATAAGCTATTCTATGCAGACTAGATTAGAGTATTTATGTAATGAGACATGTTTCCATGCATTGCATTTTGCTTTACATTTCAGAGTGAAAGCACCTGTATAATTATTTCAAAGAATAAAATAAGATGTGAGTTCCCAAGAAGCAGAGAAAGTGGAAATCGTCGCAAAAAACGAGCTACTAGGTCCTTTATTGTTATTCATCTCGATGGATTTTCCTATGAAGTACCTAGTCCTGTGACATATGTGGATGATCCCTCGTTCAGGGCTTTTCATGACAATTCTACTTATCTTTTTGATCCAAGTGAACAGGAAGCTATTGTATTAGTAGTAAGTTTTTTTCTGCAACCAGTCAGTTTACTACTTGTGAACATGGTAAGAGATATTTACAAAACCCTTATTTGAGCTTAATTTTGTTGGAGAATAAAAGGTTTCAACATGATATCATGAAACTTTTGCCTAATGTTTGCAAATTAACGCTAAAAATATAGTTTCAGAACTGCGTAATATCTTGAAACTTTTGTTTAATGTTTGCATATAATAACACTTAAGTTTGCATGATAATGCTTAACTTTTGAATAAAAATGTTTAACTTTGCTTAACTTTTGAATAAAAATGCTTAACTTTTGCATAACTAAACTCAATTCATAGTACAACTTAACAAAGGTGAAATTATTTTACATCTGATAAAACCTGCATGCGCAAACATCTAATTTACTAGCCCCATCATTGAGGAATTTTGATAAGTTTTCAATGAATTAACTAACCCCAAGGACACACACTTTTTACAAAGCACTAGCTCAAATCCGTAAGTTACTAGCCCCAGACCATTGGACCATCAGTTATTTGAGTCCTGCCCTATTGATTTTGAAGTCCATCTGAAGGTCAGAGGTCAAACTGGACAAAGTAAGATATTGTCTGCTCAATATCTTGAGAACCCATTGCTTAACAGGTATCAAAGTTAGTAAACTGGTTCTACCCAAGGAGTGAAGAACCCTTACTGATTTTGAGATCATTAGGTCAAGGGACAAACTCCTCTGGACATAGGAAGATGTTGTCCACTTTTTATTTTGCTAACTCTTCACTTGACAAACATCAAACTTGGTACACTGGTACATGCTAAGGAGTTAATGACCCCTATTGATTTTGAGGTCACAGGGTCAAAGGTCGGACTATTGATGTAAAGAAATATTGTCTGCTCAGTGAACTCTTTGTTGTATGAAAAACAAACTTGGTACACTGTTATCTTCTAAAGAGTAGATGACTCCTGTTGGTTTTCAAGTCGCAAAGTCAAAGGTCACGACTTGAATAATTGCTCATTATCTTAAGAGATCAAACTCAGTGTTCTGGTTGCCCTTGACTAGTAAATAAGTACTTTTCAATGATCTTTTTGATTTAGAAAAAAAAGAGGGGGGCATTATGTTTCTAAACATTTCTTGTTTTAAAAAATTTACATTCCAGATATGTCAAATATTTTCTTCCAGCTTGAATTTGATAAAGAGATTTATGCCAGTATTTGAATCATGTTAAATATATAGACTGACCAAGACTTGCAATCATGTTCAATTTGAATTATTTGCCAATTTTTTCTTCATCTGCACAGCTTTAAAATTCATACCAAAATTAAGTCATTATAATATATCTGTGGATTAGAAATTGGTCACCACCAAAGGCATAGTGTCTCATAAGCACATTTTTTTCCCCCAGGGACATGGCTTATCAACAGTGACAAGAAAGGAGGATTATTTAGTTTTAATTGGTACTGGAGAATGCGATATTACCAGCTTGAATAAAACGGAGCTGATCTGCCGACCCCCTACTAAGGAGCCAGCCCCAAGGCATCAGGAGGAAAAACTCTATATCAGAGTGCGTAAAAGTTCTTGAATATCATTCTTGGTCATGAATTTGAAATATATGTATCGCAATAGAGATATCATGCTTGGTAAGCTGTAAGATCAGTTATATATGTATCACAATAAAGATATCATACTTAGTAAGCTGTAAGATTAGTATGTATCACAATAGAGATATCATACTTTGTAAGCTGTAAGATCAGTATGTATCGCAATAGAGATATCATACATAGTAAGCTGTAAGATCAGTTATATATGTATCACAATAGAGATATTATACTTAGTAAGCTGTAAGATCAATATGTATCGCAATAGAGATATCATAGTTAGTAAGCTGTAAGATCAGTGATATATGTATCACAATAGAGATATTATACTTAGTAAGCTGTGAGATCAATATGTATCGCAATAAAGATATCATAGTTAGTAAGCTGTAAGATCAGTTATATATGTATCACAATAGAGATATCATACTTAGTAAGCTGTAAGATTAGTTATATATGTATCACAATAGAGATATCATACTTAGTAAGCTGTAAGATCAGTAATATATGTATCACAATAGAGATATTATAGTTAGTAAGCTGTAAGATCAATATGTATCGCAATAGAGAGATCATACTTAGTAAGCTGTAAGATCAGTTGAGTTAATGCTGTTTGTTTGCATGGTAAAGGTCATTTATAGAGGCCAAGGTCTATGTTGAAATTGGAGTGGGTGGAGGGGAGCAGTACGTGTTTTAGAAGCACATCTAAGTTTTGAAGTTAGTTATGTTTTTGGGTTTTTTTAACATCTCTATAGGTTGGCTGTAAAGTATTATTAAATCATTATACATGTATATTCACATGAATGTTAATTCACATAAAATGTAAATTTTTATCATTTCAGGTAAAAGTTGGTTATGCAAAACAGATTGTTGGTATTGTAGAGTATGCAAATGAACTTCCGATCACGATCATCATCATCGTAGTTCTGGGGGTTTTGTTAGTGGGAATTGTGGTTGGTGCAATCCTGGTTTACAAAAAAGTGAAAGCTCGCAACCAATTGAAAATAGAAGAGATTATGACAGAGATGCATGACCTTGAACAAAACACAATGCGCATGAACCAAGAAGGTCAGTCTACTTTCTTTACTGTCATTGCATGTACTTAACATATCAAGATTTTAATAAAGTGGAAAGAGATTCACGTTTTTCTGTTACAGTCTATTAAAATCAGGAACAGGTATTTTTGGCACATTTCCTATCAGAATATGTCTGGTTGATTTAAATCATTTAAGGTTACTCTGTCATATGGTAATGAAACAAAGAAACTGTATCCGAAATATATGCTATTCATCAAGTGATGAAAAAGAAAACTATGTACAGTACAACAACACGGATCCAGTATCTACTCGCAATGGAAAGTTAATCCTTTTTGCATTACACCGTTGTGGTATTTCATAGCAAGGCTTCACAGAACCATATTTGTGTTCAAATTGTGCTGTTAATCCAAGGCAGCATTGCAGCTCTGTTTGTTTCCATGTAAATCATAATAGAAAGCCATGTTAGGTGTAAAAGTTTCATTTATTTAAAATGACGTAAAAAATGTGTCTTAAAATTACAGAACTAAATTGGCTGGGAGACGTACCCGCATCTTGACTAGAAATGCAATATATAAAAGCCACACAAATGCGATAAAATCTTTACTGGAAACAAAAGTGGTGCATAAGGGGCGAGATCAAAAGTTCAATGTCTGACAAAAAACTGAATTCACATAGTTTTCAACACCCCCCCCCCCCCCCCCCCCCCCCCTTTATATCTATTTGAATTTAGATTTTTATCTGACATCGATCTTTTGATCTCACCCCTAAAAAGGCTATAATTATACTTCAGCTGGGTAAACTACCTATATTTTTACAGTTGATAGCTGTTTTGATTATAAATTCTGTATCTTGCCTCCAATGATACTTAATTACTTCCAATGGATAGAATCAATTGAAAAGTACAATTTAAATCTCATATGTTTGTGAATTTAAATTTTCACAATATGTATGGGCATTATCAGAATAATTGACATCATTTGCTTCAGAGATCGAGGCAATGCTATTTAGTTTTCCTATTGTCTGTGGTGATCACAAGTTCCATGTGCTGGAATTTAGTGATAGGCAATCAGAAATTTAAGATGTCCATCTTTGTTAACATCTTTTAATAAGAAATTGATTTGAAACTAGTTTAGAAAATATTAGATAACATGTCGAAGAGATCTATACCTTCTGTGTATCCTGATCATGAATTATAATGTAAAAATTTCTAGTCATCTGGGACCAAACATGTAAATTTACAGGTGCATGGACATGTGGTGTCTATTACGTACATTCCATTTAATTGAATTTCAAAATTAAATAAAATTAATATGATCTTTGTGACTGACCTTTTCCAGAACAGTAAGGTCATGTTAGTCATATTGGTATTGAGGAACCCATGTTGTGTGAATTCAGGTTCAGTTATGTCGTGACTCACAGGGGCTACCATATATACTCTTATATAAGTCAACCCATGTGCAAGATGGTAATCTTAATTTCGGAGATGTTTTTACACATTTGACATTGAATGTGTAGGGTCATGTCAGCATGCACTTTAGTGACTTTAAGTCATCCAATCAAATGCTTCTACAAGAACCAGTCTAACCTACTCTTACAGGTTGAATTCAGCTCATGGTAGTTGTAATCTTTCTCTGTGGCTTTCTGCTTGCTGCATGATTCCCATGGGTCTGTGAATATGTGATTACTTTTAACTTTTCTTTGCAGTAAACGACTGACGTATTTTATTTCTAAATGCAGTGAAAGGACTAAGACCATGTTTAGCTATATCGGCCCTGTGGTGTGTTAAAAAATAAAGCAGAATGAATTGAAATAAAATTGTTATCATTTGATAATATAATCTTTATACCATCGCGACGTACCAAGATTTCCCCGCCAAAACGTCAGCTTGTGGAATTCTATACAAGACAAAACCGGTATCGGTCTGGTTTTCTGCAGAAATCTCCACTTTTTTCAAATTTAGTCATATAATTCATATAAAACACGACCTTCGATCCAGAAACTGACTGTAGTCTATCAAAATCTATCAATACAAATAAATTTTGCACGAACGATTTTTTGGATCGAAAGGTGTGCTGTTGATGAATATCAACTTTGAATTAAAAATAGAGCAATCCGGAATTATTTATTTTTGTGAGAGTTGTGGGTATTTTATTAATTATGTTGCTTTGAAAAATTAAAACAATATACTTATGTGGAGTCTACATCATTTCCATGCAGAATACACCCCTATGTGGTGTTTTTATCACAGGTTTGTGCAGGATATTCTAAAAGCTATAGAATTTTGATGCGTAAACAAACGAATCTGCTGTCCGACAAACCGGACCTTCAATGCTATAGAAAGTTTTTATTTAGACGACACCAACAGAATTACTAAGATCAAAATGAAAAGAATTTATAGAACATGCATTGATATAACTAAAACTATTGCCGAAATATTGAAGTATAACGTTAACTAGGGCAAGTAAATGTATGAAGGATTTTTGAGCGAATGACGTCATAGACGTCGTGGCTTAGTGGTAGCGAGCCCGTCCTTCAATCGGGAGATCCGGGTTCAATTCCTACCCGTGTCAAATTTTTTTTTTTAAAATCATACTGTTAACTACATTTTTCTTTGCATTATTGAAAAATTTATTTCTTTCAAGACACTGAAGATGAAATCATACCTGAATACAAATAAAAATCAATAGGCCTATGCAATCACAGAACACCAAGAAAATATGCAAGGATTACAGATTACATTTTTTTAAATTCATTGAAAAAAAAAAACCCAAAATACTTTATTTTCGGACTTGATTTTATTTCAAAGTATGAACCAGCAAAAGATAATGGAAAGGAAAGTTTTTCCAATGCATCTAATGTACAGAAGTAAAGTCAGAAAAAATGTGAATCCATTAGCTATTCGTCATTTCCTGCAGAGTAAGAACTTTCTTGTTGAAACCACCACATGCTATATTGTGTAGCAAGTGTAGACATGTGTGTCAGTAAATTCACATCCAACAAAATTGTCACAACCAATCTCGGCCACTTCCTGAGACAAAGTCTCTACAGACAATTTCAATACCTCTCGACAGAACCAGGCCTGGGGTAATGGTAATTAAATGACAGCCAGTTTCAATGTAATGGGGGTGTAATGAACCATTTTTGCATTACAAGTAATGGTAATGTAATGCATACTGTACTGCACATTACTTTTCATTACATTTACACTACTTCAAATATTTGATGATATTTTGAAGATTTAGAATAATTCATTATATTAGTGATTGACTGAAGCATTTGAAACATTGATGACAATCAAATGCAATGAATAACTTAATAGATATGTTTCCTAACATTGCTGAATATTTTGTGTACTTATATTAAAAATCATAATACAGAAACAATTTTCCTGCCATTTCTTTAATATCTGACAGTATGTTATGTAAATGTGTAATGTAAATTCACTCTCAAGTAATGTAATACATTATATTTCAAAATAGGAGTAATGGTAATGTGAAATTTTCTAGGTAATGTAAGGCGTTACATTGCTATGTAATTGACCTCAAGCCTGGATAGAACACCTTCTCATGCATATATTCAAGTGCCTTGGACCCCAACTTGTCATTTCCTCTTTTACAAGATTTTCAGCATTTCTTCATAGAGATCATAATTCCAACTGCAAGGTGTCCAAGATGATGAATTCAGACCTGACCAGTGTTTTTGACAATTTGTTAACTTTTGACTCTACACTTTTTATCAGGACAACCATTCTTGAACTCATTCAAAAAGTACATTTATTATGACATTCATAATTCAACATGCAGATTTTCATTTGAATCATCAAATATAAATTCTTCCAATTAATAACACCCCCCAAAAAAAACCACTTTAAAAACCTCCACAGGTATATTTCAAATGACATAGAACCATGGTATCAGGATGTCTCTGGAAGTGCCATGGGTTAATAAGGGTTAAACTTCAGAGTCGACATGTTTCTTCCAAGCAATATAGTCTTGTTTGGATCCAGTTTTTCCAGTTCTGATATAACTGCCTGATACTGTACAATGTAGGTGTCAATCTGTGGGAATCTGTTTCCACATAACTGCTGTATAATCTGGTACCTTGCTATTGGCAGGCACAACAAGGAAGCTATTCCTGTAGTGATGTCCAACACTTATCCGCATGTGTCACTGATGCCACTATCATTGATGAATCTGATGGCAGTGATGATAGCATTATTGAGGAGTAGGAATATGGATTCTTGTCAATCTGATTCATGTCACCCTTGCCATAAATTTTTGCTGTACATATTATATCATCCTGAAATTCAAATTACTCCAGTATTATATCATTATCAAAACTATATCATAAATGAAAGGTGAAGATAACAAACAGTGATCAATCTCATAACTCCTACAAGCAATACAAAATAGATAATTGGGCAAACACGGACCCCTGTATTATAATATTCATATAAAAGTTGTACTTTCATGCCCTCATGTATTTTCATTGATATAGAATTCAGAAAAATTACATTTATGTATTCGGTGGGAGATTGACATGTCTCCAACTAAACAATAGATGACAGTTTAGCTACATGTACATTTCTGCATAAATAATTATATACACAAACATTTCATTTGAATTTGATTCCCCATCTAATAATTTTTGTTGTAGCTAATGTCGATATATTATCTTACTTCACAATTATCAGCAAATTCACAAAATATTTTTATCTTTCATACTCTTTCTTGTGGTAGATGTATGGAAAAATTTAATATTCAATAATATAAAGGAGATTTAACCTAACAAAAAATTATATGCTTAAATCATGGTAGTACTTATGAAATTCAACATTCTCTGAGTGATTCTATGTCTAATCCCAATGCAGGCATGTAAGTTGTAAGCGTAATTGTTGAAATTAAGTTTGACATGTTTACAATTTATCTTGAAATAAGGCATATTTAAATTATAAAACCAAACTGTTCTTATGATTTTCCTGGCTTAATGGTGCTTTTAAGTATTTAAAAATTATTGAATGTAAAAATCATTCCGACTTTTCTAATCCATGTTTCCGCGTAAGGCCAAAAAAAATATATATATGTTAATTGGTTTCCACTTTCCCGACCTACCCTAATCAAAAATTTTTGTTGACCCTAACACATTTTTTTCTATTCTCACAGATTTTGCAAATGTCATCACTACAACAAGAATATATTTATTGACTTATGAAGTTATTTATTATTCACTAATACCAGACAGATTCCAAAACACAGAAACAGTTTTTGTTTACAGTAAATTGAAGAAATGTATCGATTCATCATATAACTTTTATTTGATTACTAAATAATCACTAAGTTAAGTTTAAACATAGTAGAATACTAGAATACCAAATCATTCGAAATTTATTCAACCTATAACCCCCCACAGGCCTACATGTTACCCCAGAGACATATACCATTATGGAAATATACATCTATATACAATTATATGTCTCTTTAACCTATACAAATACTTTTTAGACCATACAATGATACATGGAAAGTTCAAAGTGTAAAGTGAGTCAAACATCATGTAAGAAAATTCAAATAGACCCGAGAAGGTCATGCACTCAGAATTGAAAATGGCATGATCGCTCGATCGTGAAACAGCTGATTTTTCTGATCAGCTGATATACATACAATTTTAAATCTTAACAATATAAATTATAATAGATAAACAATAAATATATGTTGACAACAGTTAACAGATTTGTTGTGGGATTTCCAACAGCCCAATGCGTGAATATTATGAGTTTATGTCAACACACCACAGGCGCACCATACTATACGTTCCATGCGACTTGTTTATTATTTTTAAGAGCAATTGGTACACCTATTTGGTTATACAGTTTAACGAGTAGAGGTGAAGTATATTCATATTTCTAAAACTTACGTTGAAATGCGATGAGTACATCCTCTGCAACTTCCACGAACAGCGCAAACAGACTAACGGCGCCGCGTGTGAAAAAGGCCGAATGAAGGATTGAAAAATATGGTGTGCCATTCGGGCTATAAGTAAAATAACCTTCTTGCGTATTTGGGAAAGAAAATTTCTTTTTCAAGATCTTATTATATATTAAACCACTCATTGTATAATCATGTTTTACAATACGTTACCACTTCTAATAATATATAGCGACGTTGTATGACGCAATCTTAAAAAGTAGCGCAAATTATAGGATTTATACTAGTAATGTAAACCTAAAAATTGTGTTCTTTCACCAACTCTACATATAAAAACCAGTACATTACAGGAAAAGAACATGTTAGAGAATATTTCTAACAAAAAATTATTCACTTTGGACGTTAGGCCGAATTTTGATAAACATGGTCTTAGTCCTTTCAGAGAGTTATATGTGTAAATTCTTTATTTCACTACCATCTCCAAAGCATTGTTTTTAGCTCACCTGAACCAAAAGCTCAAGTGAGCTTTTGTGATCAAAATTTCTCCGTTGTCTGTCGGCGTCATAAACTTTTCACATCTTCAACTTCTTCTCAAGAACCGCTGGGCCAATTTCAACCAAACTTGCCACAAAGCATCCTTGGGTGAAGGGCTTTCAAGTTTGTTCAAATGAAGGGCCATGTCCTTTTCAAAGGGGAGATAATCACAAAAATGGAAAAATAGGGTGGGGTCATTTAAAAATCTTCTTCTCAAGAACAACTAGACCAGATAAGCTGAAATTTACATGAAAGCTTCTTGACATAGTGCAGATTCAAGTTTTTATACCCCCCGCAAACAAAGTTTGGGGGGGGGTATACTGGAATCACTTTGTCTGTCTGTCCGTCCGTTTGTCCGTAGACGCAATTTGTCCAAAGTTTATTTCTAATACCGCTGGACATATTTCATTCAAACTTTATGCACATCTTCTATATATTATGTAGTTGTGCATCTCCTATTTTCATTGAAATATTTTAACAGTTATAGAAGTTACGCACATTTTTTTTTCATTTTGGGGGTTGCACACTTTTGTCCGAAGTTTATTTCTAATACCGCTGGACATATTTCATTCAAACTTTATACACATCTTCTATATATTATGTAGTTGTGCATCTCCTATTTTCATTGAAATATTTTAACAGTTATAGAAGTTACGCACATTTTCTTTTCATTTTGGGGTTGCGTACTTTGTCCAGAGTTTAATTCTAATACCGTTGAACAGATTTGATTCAAACTTTATTCTCATCTTATATATATATATAATGTAGTTGTGCATCTTCTATTTTCATTGAAATATTTTAACAGTTATGGAAGTTACTGACATTTTCTGGTTTGGTTGTACTTGTAGTAATAGACACAATTTGTCCAGAGTTTATTTCTAATACCGTTTTACGTTCATAAGTCAATCAGGAATTGAAGATGTGGAAAGAAGTTCAACAATGAAGTTCAACGTGCTTGCATTAAATATTTCCCATCATCTTATATGCCCCGCGGGGGGTATTAGTCCCATTAGGACAGTTCTAGTTTCAAATCATGGCCTCCGGGGGTTGGATGGGGCCACAATAGGGGATCAAAGTTTTACATACTAATATATAGGATAAATCTTTAAAAACCGTCTTCTCAAGAACCGCTGAGCCAGAAAAGCTGAGATTTACATGAAAGCTTCCTGACATAATGCAGATTCAAGTTTGTTCAAATCATGGCCCTCGGGGGTTGGATGGGGCCACAATAGGGGATCAAAGTTTTACATACAAATATATAGGATAAACCTTTAAAAATCTTCTTCTCAAGAACCACTGAGCCAGAAAAGCTGAAATTTACATATACAAATATATAAGGAAAATCTTTTAAAATCTTCTCAAGAACCACTGAGCCAGAAAAGCTGATATTTACATGAAAGCTTTCTGACATATTTCATATTTTTAGTTTGTTAAAATCATGGCCCCCAGGGGTAGGATGGGGTCACAAAGGGGGATCAAAGTTTTGCATACAAATATATAGGGAAAATCTTTAAATATGAGCCAAGGTGACTCAGGTGAGTGATGTGGCCCTTGGGCCTCTTGTTTACAGATGGAGCACCAATTATTTATGGCACCAATTAAATTATTGTCTTTGATTGTTATCGTTTTCATAATTATTGAAGGGTCAATATATCGCACCTTTGTACATCATTTTTCACAGCTTTGATTTTATTTTTATATCGTCAGCTATTTAATTGATTTGAAGTTTAAATATAGAAAATATTGAGTCTGTGTTAAGACTTCTATGCCACAAAATCTCGTGCTTTGCTGAAATTAACATTATTTCCCAGAAGATATTCAGTGAAATTCCTGTTATGTATATAAAGACAAGATTACCATTTTATGGCATTTTTTAAAAAAGTTTTGTTCTGCTAAATGCAAATTCTTGTGCTTTGTTGAGAACCTACTGTAATATTATTTCCACAAAGATTTTGAGTGAAATTAACTACGAAGAATAAAGTAATGCTGTTAAGAACACCACTTGGTCAGAATTTTTTATGCTTATTGTACATCCAAACTGCGAGTTTTCCTCAATTTTCAGGCCCAAAAAGGGGAATGCGTATTAATTACCAATGCATGTAATATTCAGCAAAGTAAAGTACTTAAAATTCTTATTCAATTCAATCTGATAACTAAATGACAAGGTTTTTCATAACTGAATTTTACAGAGTTTGCCGATATGCAGCTAAACATCACAGACATCAAGCGAGACCTGGTCTCCACGGGGATTCCATATCACCCCTACCAGAATTACGTCCAGTACATCCTGTTCCCAAAGGAAGTGGAGGCCGGCACCCTGAACAGCCTCACCCACCACAGCGGGGTAAGAGGGATGATTATCTAGAAAGCGAAAGTAAGACCAGTAGCTAATTAGAGGACTGTTGCATGTAATGTTATTCTGACACATG
>NC_079170.1:525000-570000 GCF_947568905.1 Ostrea edulis
GAGGGATTAGTGCATTTAAAGGGACTGGTTCACGTTTTTCAAATTTGGGGGGAAATCGTGAATCAGTCCCTTTAATAAACATTTAAAAGTTACATACATGTACAGGTTACTTTCTAGAAAATGGATGTTTCTGTCAAAGTGAGCTGCTAATCCTGGTTAAAGAATTTAAGATTAAATTTTCTTTTCATTTCAGAAACTTGAAATTGACTTGAATGCCAATGGTAACTTATATACCTGTGAGGTTCTGGACTGTGATACTATCAATCAAGTGAAGAGCAAGTGCCTGTACCAGATCTACAAGAACAAACCAGCCTCGGAGATGCCGTCTACGGATGAAGTGGACTTAGGTATGTGTGTATAGAGCCTCACTGATGAAGTGGACTTATGTATGTGTGTATAGAGCCTCACTGATGAAGTGGACTTAGATATGTGTGTATAGAGCCTCACTGATGAAGTGGACTTATGTATGTGTGTATAGAGCCTCACTGATGAAGTGGACTTAGATATGTGTGTATAGAGCCTCACTGATGAAGTGGACTTATGTATGTGTGTATAGAACCTCACTGATGAAGTGGACTTAGGTATGTGTGTATAGAGCCTCACTGATGAAGTGGACTTAGGTTTGTGTGTATAGAGCCTCACTGATGAAGTGGACTTAGGTATGTGTGTATAGAGCCTCACTGATGAAGTGGACTTAGGTATGTGTGTATAGAACCTCACTGATGAAGTGGACTTATGTATATGTGTATAGAGCCTCACTGATGAAGTGGACTTAGGTATGTGTGTATAGAACCTCACTGATGAAGTGGACTTAGGTATGTGTTTATAGAGCCTCACTGATGAAGTGGACTTAGGTATGTGTGTATAGAGCCTCACTGATGAAGTGGACTTAGGTATGTGTGTATAGAACCTCACTGATGAAGTGGACTTAGGTATGTGTGTATCGAGCCTCACTGATGAAGTGGACTTAGGTATGTGTGTGTAGGGTCTCACTGATGAAGTGGACTTAGGTATGTGTGTGTAGGGTCTCACTGATGAAGTGGACTTAGGTATGTGTGTATAGAGCCTCACTGATGAAGTGGACTTAGGTATGTGTGTATAGAACCTCACTGATGAAGTGGACTTAGGTATGTGTGTGTACAGAGCCTCACTGATGAAGTGGACATTGGTATGTTTTCCGTTAATAGAGTCTTACATTAAAGACACAGTATCTTTTCTCCTCTACAGACAATTGATTAATCTCCATGTAGACTCCTCCAACTGTTGACCAGGATATCCAATTTTGGTCCCTTAAATCTTTTTTGTTTTGTTTTCATAGCCTTAAAACTTTTCATACCTCTCTCATCAAGCAATTTTGATTGTCATGGTGAATGAATATTTGTACCCTTACAAACAGAGTTAAGGACATGCGCAACATTTCTAAATGATATATATATATTTATTGTGACCTTTCATGTACAATTCACTTGCATTCTTGGGCTTTCTTGTTTCTACAACAAATTTTTGGGGTATTTTACCAGGCCTCAAGACCATAAACTGAAAATAGACAAGTAAAATTTGATTATTTATATCTTAGATGTATCTAGCATAGATTTTTAAAAAATCTGCTGGTTTTGTCAACAACAAAAAAATGATAATGATAAAAGCAAAGATGTTCAAAATTTTATCTGCTTATGAAAATTATTTCAAAGTTAGTTTTCAGGAAGAAAAGAGCACTTGCAAAACATAGTGCAGAAGAAGTGTTATTAATGTTGCTAACTCTTGGACAAATAAATATACAGTGAAACTTCTCTAAACCGGCCGGCTCTTGGACCGATAAAAACAGTCAGTTTATAGGAATGGCCGGTTTACTAAGAATTTGGCATTTAGAGACATTTTATATCTCAGTATTGTCAGAGTAGGTACTGTTCACTTTGTTCTGGTGATCTATGATCAATTATCGGTAGAGATCAAATTAGTTCGTTTCTACCAGCAGGTAATTACATTTTATAAATTCTCGCTGAAATCATCTACTTTTAATCTATAACAGGATACTTAAAGAAAACACAGAAGCCTATTATTGGAATTCCTCTTACCTATAAACATTATGTTTACATTTATCGCTTATATCATTAACAAATTTGTTTTGATGTTTTTAAAAAGTACAGTAGTAAATATGAAATTGTAATTTGAATTTTAAGTCTGTGGAAACCAAGAAAATTAATTTATTATTCAATAATTATCATTAACTTTCATGAATTTGTTCTTTATCAACTACCGCTTATATCCATGCGATATTATGGTGTAACAGTATGGCATTTGATACTTATTCATTCAATATGTTCCTAACTGTTTTTCACTCTTTGTACAGAATTTGGAAGAGTCCCTTGGATTAGACAAGTGTCACTTCATACCCATGATAGCACAAGTAAACAATAGAAATTAGGGAGGCCATTTGTGTTTTTCACACCTCCAGTAGATAATTTCCCACCTGGCCAGTTGGGCAGTCAATTTGCACACCTGGCCCATTGTGATCACCCTCTGTTGAAAAATTTCTAGTCTTCAAAAAGTGGCCAGTATTATAAGGGTAAATTACACGTTTGTTAACAAATGTTCTTTAAAAAGTGGCCGATGTCCGGTTTTCAGGGGTGGCCTGTTTTGTAAGACTTTCTTTGTTAGGAAATGTTAAGATTTCTGCCGGGACTTTGAAAATCGGCCGATATTCAGGGAGAATCGGTTTTCTGAGGGGCCGGTTTGGAGAAGTTTCACTGTAATTAGTGACAGGTGAGCTTGTCACCATGTATGAATACAGTGAAGATAAAATATTGTCAAGTTTGGTCAATGCATCTTGCAAAAATTGTAGAGTGGATGGCTGGCAAGAGCGGTCGTCTTGCTTTGAGCAACATAGACCAGACGAGTGAACGAGAGGAGAACATGGTTCGCCGTAACACGCTTCAACACTACAATGTTCTGGATGGCAGTCGTATGGCCCTGATGTACAAGTTCTCTCCTGATGATGAGCATACAGAAGATGACGAGGACCCTTATGGTTAGAAAAATCGTTTTTAAAAAATCTTTTATACCCTGGTGTTGGCACCAATTTGGACAATTAATCGAATCATAATTCCAACCTGTAAGAAAGTTCTCTAGATCTATGGAATTTATTTTGTATCAGTCAGAAGTAACAATACATGATGTTATGGTGATTTGTATGTAAGCCAACAAATTTTATCTGAGAATTTGGGGTGGGGTTTTTTTTTGTGACAGTAAACCAGCGATCGCCCTCAGACATAGAAATATCTGTTCCTCCGGATATCCATCTGATTCAGTCAGTGTCCTCTACTGGAAGTTTGGAACATCTCAGACAGTGGCATCTGGTATACCTTTATGCTTGGATAATTTTATAATTAGATAGGTTTTATAAATGTAGCAGGGTGGCATGTTTGATTTTCTAAATGTAGCTGAAAGCATAATGAAAACTAGTTCAAAGGAAAAATGAGTATATACAGACAGCTGGAAAGTATAACTCATTTTCTTCTTTTGATTTTAAGATGAAATTATCATACAATTGTAACATTATGAAAAGTTAATGATTTCCATCAAATCAAAGCAAGAAAATTCATTTCTTAAAATGTGAAACTTAACCTTTAATTTGTAAATAAACTAATTGCACTCGTCAGGTAAAAAGTTTGGATGAGGAAGAATCCCACGAGAAGACAGTGAAACTGAAGGACATTGTTAAGACAAGCCACATTACCAACTTAATGCACACGAAGGTGGGTAAACAGCACTCAATTCACATACCATTTGTTGATTAGAATTGTTGTCTTACACTCTAAATTGTATTTGAGATTTTCCTTTTCCAGTTATATTAACTTTATATCTTCTTATTTTAAAGGGTAGCCCTGTTTCATTTAAAAATAAATATACCTGACATAAAATCTCTCCTGTATCCATGGTGGTGCAGTTGTATAAATCACTTCAATCACTGTTCCTAAAATGAGTGATGTCTGGGAATTTGATGTATGAATAATCATAATGACACAGTAGTTTAAAATGAGTGATGTCTGGGAATTTGATGTATGAATAATCATAATGACACAGTAGTTTAAAATGAGTGATGTCTGGGAATTTGATGTATGAATAATCATAATGACACAGTAGTTTAAAATGAGTGATGTCTGGGAATTTGATGTATGAATAATCATAATGACACAGTAGTTTAAAATGAGTGATGTCTGGGAATTTGATGTATGAATAATTATAATGACACAGTAGTTTAAAATGAGTGATGTCTGGGAATTTGATGTATGAATAATTATAATGACACAGTAGTTTAAAATGAGTGATGTCTGGGAATTTGATGTATGAATAATTATAATGACACAGTAGTTTGATGTCTGGGAATTTGATGTATGAATAATCATAATGACACAGTAGTTTGATGTCTGGGAATTTGATGTATGAATAATCATAATGACACAGTAGTTTAAAATGAGTGATGTCTGGGAATTTGATGTATGAATAATCATAATGACACAGTAGTTTAAAATGAGTGATGTCTGGGAATTTGATGTATGAATAATTATAATGACACAGTAGTTTAAAATGAGTGATGTCTGGGAATTTGATGTATGAATAATTATAATGACACAGTAGTTTAAAATGAGTGATGTCTGGGAATTTAATGTATGAATAATCATAATGACACAGTAGTTTAAAATGAGTGATGTCTGGGAATTTGATGTATGAATAATTATAATGACACAGTAGTTTAAAATGAGTGATGTCTGGGAATTTAATGTATGAATAATTATAATGACACAGTAGTTTAAAATGAGTGATGTCTGGGAATTTGATGTATGAATAATTATAATGACACAGTAGTTTAAAATGAGTGATGTCTGGGAATTTAATGTATGAATAATCATAATGACACAGTAGTTTAAAATGAGTGATGTCTGGGAATTTGATGTATGAATAATTATAATGACACAGTAGTTTGATGTCTGGGAATTTGATGTATGAATAATCATAATGACACAGTAGTTTAAAATGAGTGATGTCTGGGAATTTGATGTATGAATAATCATAATGACACAGTAGTTTAAAATGAGTGATGTCTGGGAATTTGATGTATGAATAATTATAATGACACAGTAGTTTAAAATGAGTGATGTCTGGGAATTTGATGTATGAATAATCATAATGACACAGTAGTTTAAAATGAGTGATGTCTGGGAATTTGATGTATGAATAATCATAATGACACAGTAGTTTAAAATGAGTGATGTCTGGGAATTTGATGTATGAATAATCATAATGACACAGTAGTTTAAAATGAGTGATGTCTGGGAATTTGATGTATGAATAATCATAATGACACAGTAGTTTAAAATGAGTGATGTCTGGGAATTTGATGTATGAATAATCATAATGACACAGTAGTTTAAAATGAGTGATGTCTGGGAATTTGATGTATGAATAATTATAATGACACAGTAGTTTAGTGATGTATGAATAATCATAATGACACAGTAGTTTAGTGATGTATGAATAATCATAATGACACAGTAGTTTAGTGAAGAACATCCAAGTATGAAAGCACCAACTCAGAAATGACAAAACATGTAGAAGCCAAGCTGTATTATAGAATAGTGTTAGTACTCAGAAATGACAAAACATGTAGAAGCCAAGCTGTATTATAGAATAGTGTTAGTACTCAGAAATGACAAAACATGTAGAAGCAAAGCTGTATTATAGAATAGTGTTAGTACTCAGAAATGACAAAACATGTAGAAGCCAAGCTGTATTATAGAATAGTGTTAGTACTCAGAAATGACAAAACATGTAGAAGCCAAGCTGTATTATAGAATAGTGTTAGTACTCAGAAATGACAAAACATGTAGAAGCAAAGCTGTATTATAGAATAGTGTTAGTACTCAGAAATGACAAAACATGTAGAAGCAAAGCTGTATTATAGAATAGTGTTAGTACTCAGAAATGACAAAACATGTAGAAGCAAAGCTGTATTATAGAATAGTGTTAGTACAAAGCTGTATTATAGAATAGTGTTAGTACTCAGAAATGACAAAACATGTAGAAGCAAAGCTGTATTATAGAATAGTGTTAGTACTCAGAAATGACAAAACATGTAGAAGCCAAGCTGTATTATAGAATAGTGTTAGTACTCAGAAATGACAAAACATGTAGAAGCCAAGCTGTATTATAGAATAGTGTTAGTACTCAGAAATGACAAAACATGTAGAAGCAAAGCTGTATTATAGAATAGTGTTAGTACTCAGAAATGACAAAACATGTAGAAGCAAAGCTGTATTATAGAATAGTGTTAGTACTCAGAAATGACAAAACATGTAGAAGCAAAGCTGTATTATAGAATAGTGTTAGTACTCAGAAATGACAAAACATGTAGAAGCCAAGCTGTATTATAGAATAGTGTTAGTACTCAGAAATGACAAAACATGTAGAAGCAAAGCTGTATTATAGAATAGTGTTAGTACTCAGAAATGACAAAACATGTAGAAGCAAAGCTGTATTATAGAATAGTGTTAGTACTCAGAAATGACAAAACATGTAGAAGCCAAGCTGTATTATAGAATAGTGTTAGTACAAATGGTGACCCATTGTATCAGGTGGAGATTTGTAATTAGAATATAAAGGAAATTTAGTTCAGGGAAAAGAAGAAAGCCCATGGAGTCCACATCGTATTTTCTTAAAGCATGAAAAAAGACAATTCACAACTCAACTGTATGACAAACGGGATGATTTCAGCTTCTCCATCGTCAACTTCCCACATTTATGTAGCAATATTCCATTATCACCTGCATATGGTGTTTATATATCTCAACTGATTCGATATGCAAGAGCTTGTTCTGGGTATAGTCAGTTTTTAAATCGAGGTAAGCTACTGACAAACAAGTTGATGGTACAGGGATTTCAACAGTCTCGATTGAAGTCAGCATTTCGCAAATTCTATGGTCGTTATAACGATCTAGTTCGTCAATACGACCTCGCATTGGGTCAAATGCTGTCTTACGTGTTTCATACCGATTGTTAAGCCGTTCTTGGCACACTGATTTTGACTGCGGATAACTCCGTTTACCTGATCAGGATATGGGGCTCACGGCGGGTGTGACCGGTCAACAGGGGATGCTTACTCCTCCTAGGCACCTGATCCCACCTCTGGTGTGTCCAGGGGTCCGTGTTTGCCCAACTATCTAATTTGTATTGCTTGTAGGAGTTATGAGATTGATCACTGTTCGTTATCTTCACCTTGCACCAATATATGAAAATATTTCTAAAAGCTCTGTCCTAAAATTTTCTTCTATCTTGGGACCCTGAATGAGATATATTCCTCTTTTGCATGATTCTAAAGTTCAAAGAAAAAATATAGGGGTACCTCCTCACTTTACCATCTACCGCAAAGAATTGGTATCCTGGGATGTTTTGAAAGTGGAATTGCCCTTATTGTATATTGTTCATAGTTTACTCTAAAAAACAGTTTGTTTCTTTCACAGGACAAGTATTTCATTGTTTTAGGTCACTCAAGTCATTGCTATTGGTCTTCATTTGTTGTACATTAACAATTGAACATTTTTTATTTCTTCTCGATAGCTACCTTTCCAATTCTTTTCAAATTTGGTTTTAAGTCTCTTTGAGACAAGAGGGATGTAAATTTTAAATTTTAAATTTCAGGACTCCAGCACCCGGGGGCTTTGGGATGGGACAAAAACTGCTAAAAATTTACAATTTTTAAAAATCTTCTTTGTTCAATTGCACATCAGTAAGGAAATTTCAATGCATAGTCATGTAGAGCAGGAAGGCTTTTACCAATAGTAAATTTTATTACCCCTGGGGTAGTGGTTATAACTTCAGTGGGGCCAATCTTGGCATATAGTGCTTTTGTGTAAAACATTTGTATAACATCTACTTAAATGCTATTAAAACTAACTTGAAGCTGAATAGATATTTGGAAGGAGCAGGTAGTCCTATACCAAATTTGTATAACATCTACTTAAATGCTATTAAAACTAACTTGAAGCAGAATAGATATTTGGAAGGAGCAGGTAGTCCTTTACCAAATTTGTAAATTTGATGATCCCAAAGGTTGGGATTTTGGTATCAGGGTGGGGCCAAAATGGTTATAGTCATTAAATGTGTGCATTAACAATTCAACATCAGTGATTTTTTTTGGGCCAAAATGCCACCGAGATTCGGCTGTTTCCCCTCACAAAAATTAGCTATTTTTTCCCAATTATATATATGTGTTTTCCCAATTTTTAATTTAGGGAAATTAGGCCATTTAAAAAAAAGGTTACCGTATATTGCTGACAAAGAGTAAATACGTTTTTTCTTCAGTTTTATTCTCCAAACCACTGCACATGCAAAAAGCTTTTGTAAATTGTAAAGAATATGTAAAACAATGAAGGCATCCATATAAGCAGATATGCAGCGAAGTATATAGTTTCCAGATACACATTAAGCCATATTGTTGACACTTTCATGTTTGACCACCATATATGTAGGATCAGGCTAATAACAGGAAGTGTCCAACAGTATAGGGTTTTACTAAAATCCGAAAAATACAAACAGGAGAGACATTCTGGAAACTTGATTATTAATATAATATATACAAGATTATGGGTACAATTGCTGGTGAATCAATAATTTATTATTTTCTTTATGATATTAGACAATAAGTACTTCTTAGAAAAAGGAAATGATATTTATACAAGGTGTGACTTCCAATACATATTTATTTTATGATTTTAAATCAGATCTGAAATAAACTTCAAACAAAAAAATTGTTATTTGATTATTTTATGCATCTTTACCATTTTAATTTACTATCAGTGATTTTTTCCCAATTTGAGGAAAATGTCGCTAATTTTTCCCAATTCAAAAGGAGGGGTGGTAGTTTGAAAAACCAAAAAAAATCACTGAACATGTTTAAATTTTTGATAACTGCCCTTCCAATTGAATTATTTTCGAATTCAATCAGATATGAAGCATCTTTAGAACAAGAGGGACATAAATTGTAAGTTTCAGGACCCCAGCACCCTCAGGACTTTAGGAGTGAGACCAAAACAAAAAATTACAAATATTTTCAAAAATACCTTCAACTGCACATAAGTAAAAACAACAAAATAAATGCATAGTCATGTAGAGGAGGAAGCCCTCTACCAATGTTTCATGATCCCAGGATAGAGGCTATTACTCCAGAGCAGGGCCGGTACTATATAATGCTTATGTGTAAAACATTTAAATTACATCTTCATTAATGCTATTGATACTAAATTGAAACTAAATAGATATTTTAAAGGAACATGTAGTTCTTTACCATTGTGAAAATTGTAGAGAAGCAGGTACAGTTTATTTCAGTAGGAGTCCTAAAATCTGGCTTTCAAATAAGGAATTTATAAGCAAACCTAAACTATGATTAATTTGATCCAAAATTGCCTTGTGGTATACGACAGGGGTGCGAAGTCGGCATAAAATTGCAAAAATGCCAAAATCAATGAAAAAATTCATAAATTCAGGAGGTTTTCCTTTCAGAAAACATACAGCCCATGCATCGAACAAATTCATATTCAAATAAATTTTTCATCTTCTATTAACACACAATATATATTAATTTCATTTTGCTCGACAGATTGGCACACCTTTTCCTAAGCAATAATCTGGATCAAATTTAACAGTTATCAATCTCTTTTTGAAAAAAGGCGGGGAAAACTCTTATTCATGACGTAATAATGCTATGAAATGAGAAATAACTTTTATTTAAGTTTAGATACTATACTTGGCATATATTTAACTTATTCAAAACACAGATCAAGCTTGATTCAAGACCCCTTTAAATCAGAGAATTTTGGGGGCCTTTTTATGTACACAAATCGTACCTTGTTCTTTCATGATCCCATGCGTAGGGGTTAGGTAATCGTACCTTGTTCTTTCATGATCCCATGCGTAGGGGTTAGGTAATCGTACCTTGTTCTTTCATGATCCCATGCGTAGGGGTTAGGTAATCGTACCTTTTTCTTTCATGATCCCATGCGTAGGGGTGAGGTAATCGTACCTTGTTCTTTCATGATCCCATGCGTAGGGGTTAGGTAATCGTACCTTGTTCTTTCATGATCCCATACGTAGGGGTTAGGTAATCGTACCTTGTTCTTTCATGATCCCATGCGTAGGGGTGAGGTATGAGGGTGGAGCCAAACTGATTGGTGAAGAACTGTAATTGTAAATAATTTTAAAATATTCCTGCATATCCACTGAACATTAAGAATAAAAATTTATATATATCGATGTCTATGCACCAAAGTACAAAAAAAAATTGTATCCTCTCTTTGCAATTTATATTCCAAAAATTTTTTTTTTTAAACCTTCAGTTTATTTGAAGCATTACTGTCTCATGCCGTTTGGTACTCAGGTGAGCGATAAGGCCTGTGGGCCTCTTGTTTAATACTACAGACCCTGAAATTTACTTGGCTACATCTAAAAAGCATGTAAGTTTCATATCGTTTTGAAAGCAATTTGTTCTATATTGAAAGTGTTTCGTGTAAGAAACATTTCATTCCATGTAAGAATCGCATGTTAATTCATGTGGCAAGCATATCATTTTGTGTTGGAAACATATGCTAGGAGCATGTAACTGGTGTAATAGTAGGTTTCAGGGTCTGTAAATATAAAATTTAGAATTTTCAACAATGCAGAACAGGATTGAAAGAATTTTTTTTCATTTTACTAAATATCTCATTTTAACTTTGAATTTTCTTAAGAAAATTTTTTTAAATAACAAATGGATTTATTTATGAATTTTTCTTAGGCATAACTAACTTTTCAACATTGAATTTATGTTAATGAAATCTTGACCACTGTGCTTGGGATTTTCAGCTAGTATTGCAGGACAATATTAAAGAAGTGTTTGACAGCGTGCTGAACCATGATACAGTCCCTCTAGTGGTGCATTACCTATTTGGAGTGCTGGAAAATCTGGCTAATAAGAATAGTGTTGAACCAGACACTTTACTTTGTTGGAAGAGTGAAAGGTAGAACAACACTAGATATTCTCTGATGGAGGTGGTCAAAACAAATTTTTGTGTGGATGTTAAAATATTCATTTTCAGGTTCAACATTGATTATGGCTGCTAGGTAGTTAACATTAACTAGTGTAGGGCTCTCACTAAGGAATGAGAAATTTGTACATTTGTGATAATGGATTAGGATAAAGTTTGCACAATTTCTTTCATGGGGGGTGGGGTGTATGTATATTTTTCTAATCTTGAAATCTCTGTATGATGAATGCCTTATTCTATGTGAGAATGTTTCTTTTTCAAACCTCTATGTACCCCAAATTCTGTATATAGTTCTATACCCTTATTTCATAAATACTTCCTCTGATTCTGTGGGTGATAATCAAGGCTTCCTTGTAACACTGTACTATGACAGTCCGTAGCCATGATGTAAATGTGGTGTAAACCTATACTTATTGCATCGGCTTCATCTCAGTGTCCGCAAGTTCCTTCTAGATCCCCAGGGACTGGGATGGGTTTCTATGTAGATAGAAAGGGAGACTACTCGATGTGTGGTTGCAGCACCTTGATTAAAACAATAAACAGATAACTGGCCTGCACAATTAATTTGGACTGATGATGTATTTCCATAATAATGATTAATTCATAATGAGAGAGTTTGACTAATATTTGATTTTAGAGTTAAAGAAAAAACAAAGCTTAATTGTCGGGGGGGGGGGGGGGGGGGGGGGGTCATCCCTTGTACATCTTATCAATGCCTCATTAGGTAACACTTCCACACAAAGATTAGTTGTGAATTTTCAATTTACATCCATAAACACTTATGTTGAGAACACATAACATATTGACAACTTACTAACTGGATTTCCCTTTATTAACAATTAACAGTTAGCACATTTATAATGACTAATATCAAATATTGAACACCACCCATTGCATGTGATAATTATTTAGTTTTAATATTCTATTAATGATATAAATATTTGAATCGGTGGAGGTACAGGATATTGTGAATGAGATTTGTTTTTGTAGGTATGCGTGATTAGGTGGGGGGGGCAGACAGGGTATAGGTGAAGGGAAAGAAAGGAGGGGGAGAGAAAAGAGGAAGACAGACTGAAAGAAGGGATGAGAGGAGAGAGGAAGAGAAAAGAGGAAGACAGACTGAAAGAAAAGATGAGAGAAAAGAGAAAGACCGATTGAAAAAAGTGGGAGGAATGCAAGAAGAGAGAGGAAGACAGATTGAAGGAGATGAAAGGAGGGAGAAAAAAGAGAGGATGACAGAATGAAAGGAGGGAGAGAAAAGAGGATGACAGAATGAGAGAAGAGATGAGAAAAGAGAAGATGACAGAATGAAAGAAGAGATGAGAAAAGAGAGGATGACAGAATGAAAGGAGGGAGAGAAAAGAGAAGATGACAGAATGAAAGAAGAGATGAGAAAAGAGAGGACATCAGAATGAAAGGAGGGAGAGAAAAGAGAAGATGACAGAATGAGAGAATAGATGAGAAAAGAGAGGACACATAATGAAAGGAGGGAGAGAAAAGAGGATGACAGAATGAAAGAAGAGAGAAAAGACGATGACAGAATGAAAGAAGAGAGAGAAAAGAGAGGATGACAGAATGAAAGAAGAGATGAGAAAGGAGAGGATGACAGAATGAAAGGAGGGAGAGAAAAGAGAAGATGACAGAATGAAAGAAGAGATGAGAAAGGAGAGGATGACAGAATGAAAGGAGGGAGAGAAAAGAGAAGAGGACAGAATGAAAGAAGAGATGAGAAAGGAGAGGATGACAGAATGAAAGGAGGGAGAGAAAAGAGAAGAGGACAGAATGAAAGAAGAGATGAGAAAGGAGAGGATGACAGAATGAAAGGAGGGAGAGAAAACAGGGCTCGAAATTAACATATGTCCGTCAGTCTGTGACTGGCTAAAAGTCTGGCGGACTGACTGACATTTGTTTTAGTCAGTCTGATGGGACTGGTTAATTTTCTAAAGCATCATTTTGGAAAATATACTTAATATGAAATTTCATACACATTTGGCATGCTTCAATCTGTTTAATCAACCGGACAAATCTGATTCGTAAATATAAATTCCACATTTAAGTGTTACAATATTGTCTAAGGCATAATGAGTTGAATTTCATTTTAATGTTATCAACAAAATATATTTGATTATTTCTGGAAAACTCTGTTGGACTGGTAATTTTTTCTGCGGACTGGTTAAAATTATACCCCATCAGTCCGGCTGGACTGGTGACATAAAAAGTTAGCTTCAAGCCCTGGAAAAGAGATGACAGAATGAAAGAAGAGATAAGAGGGAGAGAAAAGAGAGGACAGATTGAAAGAAGGAGTGAGGAGGAGGGGAAAATAAAGGAAGCCTGGTTTAGAAAAGGGATGGGAGCAGAAGTAGTGGATCTCTCTTTATTACATCAAACAGCTTAAAAAAGTAGCAAATAATATTTGGGAGTCTTAGGAAAAAAGAATGGATAGTTGGAATTTGGTACAGGGGTATTGGGATTCTCTAGTGTGTACAGGATTGATCTCACTCTCCCATGTTTGTGTAAAGCATGCTTCACTGCTAGGCTTAGTAGTCAGGTTTCTCTAGTATATGCAAATTGGAATGCCACCACTGTGATTGATGTGACTGTTGCCATGGAGATGCTGTTTCTGTTACCTCCCTCATATTTGGGATTGTGTAGCAATTATACCACCACAAGGGAAGTATAATCTTGCCATTGTAAAGGTTTGTTTATTTCATTGACAAAGACAAAATTGTAAAAGAATTGAATTGTATGTAGTTTGGCAATCAACCCGTTATGTTTTTCTCTTGATAAGTAAATCATGGTGATTATAATTCTAGAATGCTGTTTTTATAATTATTTGAGGATATAAATTCATGCTCTGGGTTGTCTTGAATTATAGAATAAGTATTTAACTTGTTTTATATGTAATATGTTGTTTAATGTCCTGGTCGAGAATTTTTCACTCATACAGATACATCAGCAGCTGTAGGTGAAGAGATGAAATGTAAAATAGATTATCAATATACATGTATTCCCATCATGCATTTCATGTAAATTTCAAAATTATGTGTATGTTGGATGTGGTTGGAAACGATTTATGAATAAAACATAGAAACATGTCCAACTTTTAACCAGGGATTGCTAGATTAGAAAGGGGTGTTACTACTAATCCGTGAAATGTGCCATCTCAACCAGTTTTTATTTTATGACTACAATTAGATTTATTGCATGATTTGCTGTTAATAAAATATATATCTGTAACATGGCTGTTTGTGTAAGTACTGCATGCATGCTTTACTTTGCTTAAATCATTCTTAATGCTAGAATATTTGAGAAAGAAATATAGAAATATATCCTTGGGATTGATTGATTCTATATTGTGATTGATTGATTGATTCTATATTGTTTAAAATCCCACTCAAGAATTTTTCACTCATATAGAGACATCACCTTTGCTGGTGAAGGGCTGCAAAATTTTGGCCTGTGCTCGGTGCTTACAGACTTTGAGCAGGAATATTTAATTATATTTTACAAATTTGGAACATTAATTGATATACATGTAATCAGTTTCTTTCATATTATTTGGTTCAAAGTTTTTCATTTCTTTATTGGCTTTCTGTTCTAAAACATCATAATAGTTTATGAATACATCTTTATGACTTGTAGTGTGTTGATCCTGACAATCAATTGTATAACAAAACCTGCAATATTTTAGCTATAAAGGAGAGCAAATGATGTATCTTGGTTTTCTTTTATCTAAAATCTAAACAGCATAGATTTAAGTGTATGAAAATTCATTGGTAACATAGTGATTGACATCTCATGATAATTGTACTATAATTTTCAAAAGAAGAAACATTTAGATTGTTTTAGATTTTTCTTATTTTAACAAAATGCCTTAATGGAAGTCATATCATCACTAAAGAAGAAGTCCGATTTGCTACTCTCATCTTCATGTGGAGATTAGAATAGCAGATAAGAATTCTCGCCTAGCGACGATATGAGGAAGTATAAACACTGTGACAAACAACTAACGAATGCGTAGCTTGAATTATTTTTCATGGTGGCTGAAGACTCTAGCGTGTTTATAAGGCTCCTGTCTGATGTCGCAGTAAACGACCGGGAAGTGACCAATCTAATTAAAGTTAGATGTTAGATCGACTCATGTACATAATGGTTTGAGAAGCGGTAGCGGATTCAAAACAGCTAATTTTAATTAGATTGGGAAGTGACAGAACGGCGACTAGAAAGACCCACAAGGATAATCATGAGTCCTTGTTGTCCCAAAATTTTCTATATACTTGGAAATTTATTCATTTTGCACATTATGATCAGTCATAAAACTCTCATCCCAGCTTTTGAATTCAGTTGGGGGGAGGGTGTATATAAAAATTACCTTGTCTGTCGAATCATGTCAGGCCATAACTTTATATTTACCTTTTCATTTTTTTTCTTTTGATAACTTTACATATTATTGTGATGATGGCCATTTCCTCATGAAGGTACTGCAGTTGTAAACCAATATCCTACGGTCTACATGAATGTTCATATGTTTGAAAATTGTGTATGATATATATGCCCTTTCTTAATGATTTGGGTGTATGTAGATATTACTGTAAAAAGAAGTTTGCTTGTAAGCCACCATGAAGCAAGAATATTTCCCACTACCAGTTCATTGATTAATGTAGAATCATTTAAATTCATGGGGCTCAATTTTCATGGATTGTTGATATTCTGCAGTTTAGCTGTAATTGTAACATTTTGTAATTTGTGAATTTTGTTGTGGTTTAAAATCTATGAGATAGGGGTATCCATGACAATTGAGTTCCCACAAAACCCAATGATTCCATGTAAATTCTTCTAACACAATGTAGAATTGAATTCACCTGGGTGAGTTATTTTGGTGAAAGGTTAAATGTTAACTGTTGAGCATGCAAGTGGTGATGTGTGTAACCATTAACTATTTTCCTGCTCAGCTACGCTATGAGAGTGTGGGCCATGCTCTTGGTCCGTCCTGAGAACCTGTTCGACATCCAGAAAGCCAAACATGTAGAGCCATGTCTGAATGTCATCAAGCAGGTCTTCATCGACTGCTTCCATTCCACCAAGATCAGCAAGGTCAGAAAAATGTTTTGTAGTAGACCACGATGTTGATTTGAAAGCTTTAAAAGATAATAAGGGGGTTTTTTGGGGGGGAGGGGGGGGTCAGTTGAGTTTGGATTTGGGTTTGTTTGTTTTTGATATTACTTACTTTTGAAGAAAAAAAGATCAGTTAAACAAAAAATTTTGTGTTGTTATATAGGATTCCTCCTTACAAAAACTTCTGTTTGCCCAAGAAGTACCACATTACCAAAAGAAGACTGAGCAGTTTTACAAAGCATTGGCTAACAAGGCTGCTGTAACAGATGCTGATTTCTGGAGTGAGATGTCACGACTCAATAGTGTAAGTAAACAGTCAACCATGTGATGTAATGTTCTCAGTGCTTGATCACACTTCATGGTCGCTGATGATGTCCGAGACAGGATTGTAATATTCTCAGTACTTGATCACACTTCATGGTCGCTGATGATGTCAGAGGCAGGATTGTAATGGATTTCAGGATTTCAATGGGTGGATTACTTCTAGGGAAATCACAAAATGTATACTCTATTTTAGGAAATGCTTTCAGTTTTCTTTATGAATCTTTGGTCTTTCTTTTTCAGTTGCAGCAAGAGCATCTGAAATTCTCCAAACCAGCTGCTTTACAGAAGTTGTACAAGTTTGTTCAGCAGTATGTGGAGGAGGTGAGTCATTGATGATCAGCCTCACATAGACTCAGCTGTCAATCGTTGTTAATAAAACTCAGAGACTCAGCTGTCAATCATTGTTAATAAAACTCACATAGACTCAGCTGTCAATCATTGTTAATAAAACTCACATAGACTCAGCTGTCAATCATTGTGAATAAGCCTCACATAGACTCAGCTGTCAATCATTGTGAATAAGCCTCACATAGACTCAGCTGTCAATCATTGTGAATAAGCCTCACATAGACTCAGCTGTCAATCATTGTTAATAAACCTCACATAGACTCAACTGTCAATCATTGTTAATAAGCCTCACATAGACTCAGCTGTCAATCATTGTTAATAAGCCTCACATAGACTCAGCTGTCAATCATTGTTAATAAGCCTCACATAGACTCATCTGTCAATCATTGTTAATAAAACTCACATAGACTCAGCTGTCAATCATTGTGAATAAGCTTCACATAGACTCAGCTGTCAATCATTGTTAATAAGCCTCACATGGACTCAGCTGTCAATCATTGTGAATAAGCCTCACATAGACTCAGCTGTCAATCATTGTTAATAAGCTTCACATAGACTCAGCTGTCAATCATTGTTAATAAGCCTCACATGGACTCAGCTGTCAATCATTGTGAATAAGCCTCACATAGACTCAGCTGTCAATCATTGTTAATAAAACTCACATAGACTCAGCTGTCAATCATTGTTAATAAGCCTCACATAGACTCAACTGTCAATCATTGTTAATAAAACACACATAGACTCAGCTGTCAATCATTGTTAATAAGCTTCACATAGACTCAGCTGTCAATCATTGTGAATAAGCCTCACATAGACTCAGCTGTCAATCATTGTAAACCTCACATAGACTCAGCTGTCAATCATTGTTAATAAGCCTCACATAGACTCAGCTTTCAATCATTGTTAATAAAACTCACATAGACTCAGCTGTCAATCATTGTTAATAAGCCTCACATAGACTCAGCTGTCAATCATTGTAAACCTCACATAGACTCAGCTGTCAATCATTGTTAATAAGCCTCACATAGACTCAACTGTCAATCATTGTTAATAAAACTCACATAGACTCAGCTGTCAATCATTGTTAATAAAACTCACATAGACTCAGCTGTCAATCATTGTGAATAAGCCTCACATAGACTCAGCTGTCAATCATTGTTAATAAGCCTCACATAGACTCAGCTGTCAATCATTGTTAATAAACTTCGCATAGACTCAGCTGTCAATCATTGTTAATAAACCTCACATAGACTCAGCTGTCAATCATTGTTAGTAAGCCTCACATAGACTCAGCTGTCAATCATTGTTAATAAGCCTCACATACACTCAGCTGTCAATCATTGTGAATAAAACTCACATATACTCAGCTGTCAATCATTGTTAATAAGCCTCACATAGACTCAGCTGTCAATCATTAATAAACCTCACATAGACTCAGCTGTCAATCATTGTTAATAAAACTCACATAGACTCAACTGTCAATCATTCTGAATAAGCCTCACATAGACTCAACTGTCAATCATTGTGAATAAACCTCACATAGACTCAGCTGTCAATCATTGTTAATAAGCCTCAAATAGACTCAGCTGTCAATCATTGTTAATAAGCCTCAAATAGACTCAGCTGCCCAATCCTTCTCATATGCTAAATGAAATAGTGTTCAACTTGATCTAATGAGATTCTGTCTGTGACCATTGTATACATTAATTCATCAAACAATGAATGATATTTTTAGCCGAGTTGCAACGAAGTTGAACTCGGCTATTGGTTTGGTGATGCGGGCGGTTGGGCATCAACAATTGGTTTCCGGATGATAACTCGAAAAGTTTACAATCTAATCAAATGAAACTTTGATATATTGTTGGGTACCAGCTAAGGAAAAACCCTATTGATTTTGGAGAAAAAAGGTCAAGGTCACAGTGACCGAATATAGAATGAAAATTTCAGAAAAATTTGGTGTCCGGATGATAACTCAGAAAGTTTAAATCCGAATCAAATGAAACTTTGATATATTGTTGAGTACCAGGTAAGGAAAACCCTATTGATTTTGGAGAAAAAGGGTCAAAGGTCAAGGTCACAGTGACGGAATATAGAATGAAAATTTCAGAAATATTTGGTTTCCATATGATAACTCAGAAAGTTTAAATCCGAATCAAATGATACTTAAAGATATTGTTATGTACCAGGTAAGGAAGACCCCATTTGATTTTGGAGAAAATAGGTCAAAGGTCAAGGTCCAAAATAGATTTAAAATTCCAAAAAAATTTGGTTCCCGGAGGATAACTTTGATATATTGTTGGATACCAGCAAAGCAAGGCCCCTTTTGATTTTAGAGAACAAAGGTCAAGGTCACAGTGACCGAAAATAGATTGAAAACTTCAGACAAATATGGTTTCTGGACAGTAACTCGAAAAGTTTAAAACTGAAATTAGTTCATCACAATTATAAATATGCCACATCATTCCTGACATTACAATGTATCCCATGCAACTCGGCTCATGCACCCCTGGGTGCATATATTGATTTTTTTTAATTCACGCAAATATGAAAGGTGCTATAGAGAAGACATTTTTAAAAAGCACATTAGTGGGTTATGGAAATTTGTTTGCTCTCCATTTGGTATTTATGCAATATGATTTTCAAAGAAGGATTGTGCAGCAATTTACATTCTTTTAAAAGTGTTGAAACTGGCCTTGTAACTTCAAATTTAAAGATGAATCACACTTGTCTGTTAATTTCTTGGGACAGACATGGTGGCTCAATTTTAACATGATTTGTCATGGTGGCTCAATTTTAACATGATTTGTCATGGTGGCTCAATTTTAACATGGTTTGGCAGTGTGATTTCACAATTTCGTCATGTACTAAAAAAAATAACATTGTTACGTAGATATTTAGGTACTTACATTTTGCAATTGTTATGTAGGTATTTACATTTTGTTTTTGCCTTTGATATCTTCATAAATTGTAATGATGGCCATTTCGTCATGAATACGCTGCATTTGTAAACACTGAGTGTGCTTAGACAGTATGTCTGTTTTAACACGAAACTCCAACAGAAATGAAAATAGAAACAATGTAAATAGAAGAAATACATTTCATTTTTGAAAATATATGAGGTTATGAACTGCTACACTTCACACCAACATACTTCATGAAGCACCAACTCCTTCTTAAATATAGACAATAGTGCACTTGTCCAACAGCACCTGTCCAACAGAACAGATATTTCAAATGTCTATTAAATCGATATAACTTAGTATGATTGTCTATTAAATCCCTATAATTTACTAAGAATGTCTGTTAAATCCCTATAATTTACTAGGATTGTGTATTAAATCCCTATAATTTACTAGGATTGTGTATTAAATCCCAATAATTTACTAGGATTGTCTGTTAAATCCCAATAATTTACTAGGATTGTGTATTAAATCCCAATAATTTACTAGGATTGTGTATTAAATCCCTATAATTTACTAAGATTGTCTATTAAATCCCTATAATTTACTAGGATTGCCTATTAAATCCCTATAATTTACTAGGATTGCCTATTAAATCCCTATAATTTACTAGGATTGTCTATTAAATATCTTTAATTTACTATAATTGTGTATTAAATCCCTATAATTTAATAGGATTGTCCATTAAATCCCTATAATTTACTAGGATTGTCTATTAAATCCCTATAATTTACTAGGATTGTCTATTAAATCCCTATAATTTACTAGGATTGCCTATTAAATCCCTATAATTTACTAGGATTGTCTATCAAATCTCTATAATTTACTATAATTGTCTATTAAATCCCTATAATTTACTATGATTGTGTATTAAATCCCTATAATCTACTATAATTGTCTATTAAATCCCTATAATTTACTATGATTGTGTATTAAATCCCTATAATTTACTATGATTGTCTATTAAATCCTTATAATTTACTATGAAGGTCTATTAAATCCCAATAATTTACTATGATTGTCTATTAAATCCCTATAATTTACTACAATTGTGTATTAAATCCCAATAATTTACTAGGATTGTCTATTAAATCCCTATAATTTACTAGGATTGTTCATTAAATCCCTGTAATTTACTATGAATGTTTATTAAATCCCTATAATTTACTAAGATTGTCTATTAAATCTCTATAATTTACTAGGATTGTGTATTAAATCCCTATAATTTACTATGATTGTCTATTAAATCCCTAATATAATTTACTATAATTGTCTATTAAATCCCTATAATTTACTATGATTGTCTATTAAATCCCTATAATTTACTATGAATGTTTATTAAATCCCTATAATTTACTATGAATGTTTATTAAATCCCTATAATTTACTAGGATTGTCTATTAAATCCCTGTAATTTACTAGGATTGTCCATTAAATCCCTATAATTTACTATGATTGTCTATTAAATCCCTAATATAATTTACTATAATTGTCTATTAAATCCCTATAATTTACTATGATTGTCTATTAAATCCCTATAATTTACTATGAATGTTTATTAAATCCCTATAATTTACTATGAATGTTTATTAAATCCCTATAACTTACTATGATTGTCTATTAAATCCCTATAATTTACTAGGAGTGTCTATTAAATCCCTATAATTTACTATGATTGTCTTGAGTTTACAATGCTATACTTGTGTAAACCAACACGCATTATGTAATTTTAGAACTACAAAAACTATATAGTCAAGAAATGTATAATTGTATCTATAGATTAACTGAAATAATACTTTTCAAATTTCTATTTCAGATAATTGAAGACTTGGACGCTGGTGATGAGACCAGCGGACTTCAGTTCGGTTCCAAACTGGACGATATTGTCCGTCTGATGGACACTGACTCCTGACTATATGAAAGCTGAAGTGGGGTCATGTGATAGCATTAGAATTAATGCATCATAGTGAGATTTTGTCGCTCGGTGTTACAATTTCAGCATAGCTATTTTGTGTTTGATGAATCAAACATTCATATATGAATGAAAGCAGGAAAATCAAAAGCAAGCTGGAGTGTGACTTAATCAAAGAGCTAGCATTTAAATCAACAATATTTTATACCCAATACTGCACACCAATTATGTACCAGCTTAATATATGTTATGCAATGCCATAGTACATTTTATTTTTTTATGTTATACAAATTTTTCCTTTAAATTTTGGTTTGAATAGTCAAGACAGTTGAAGTTATAAGAGGTTGATGAAAGAATTTGAAGAACTTTTATTACTCTGCGATATTTTGATATTTTAGAATATACAGCTGAAATGTAAGATTGAAATCTTGTAAGATATTGAAGATGTCATGTGATTTTGATGATTTGTGTACTTCACAGGTATTTGTACTGTGTATCTTATAAATGCAATACTTTACATAGTGCTATTTTTAAACCAAATGACTGCAATACTGCCTTGATTTTTTTATACAGTAAAACTTGCTTTTAAGGAATTCAAAGTGACACGTTCTAAGATTCTTTATCTTTGTCTAAGTAAGTTCTCTAATTATATTTACAAGGCTGTTCCTTATATTTAAAAAATGAATAGGTAAAAACTTTTGTTTGCATGTACATCAGCAAATTCCTTATTGCCAGTCAAAAGAGCATTTAATTTCCTAAAATTTTGATTTTGTTTGTACATAAAAGATATACATATAATAGACATTTAGTAAGTTTACATTTATTGCTATTTTAACTGGTTAGAGCGTGTGGATTAGATTTATCATAAACAAAAGAAATGAAATTGTTGAATTAATTTTGAGAAATAAATCCTTAAAACTATTTTCTTGTCAAGGATTAATGAAGGATAAGGCAGGGGATTTTAGAATTATTCCTTATATCACAGATTTCTTAGTAAAAGAGTTCCTTATAAACTGGTTATTCTGTATATATCAACACAGACCAAATGTTGTTCAATACCAAATATCTGTTCTGTGCATTTTTGTTAGATATGTTTGGTAAATAATTTGTAAGTCTTCAAATCCTAATGATTTTAGACATAAAGTGTGCCTTTCTTGATATTGTATTCCAGGATGACTGTGTCTGAAGGGGGAAAGCAAATTTTGAGAACCCCACCCTGCCCAAAATAAAATTGGAAATATCAATAATTATTTACCAGGTATCTGATAATTTTATGACTGGAAGATTTGGTGGAATTTTCTCAACAACAAAAAAAGTACATGTACTTTATTTCCTCACACAGGCCACAGCCTTCTTGGACCAGCCTTTTATTTACCATGCATATTGCACTGTATTTGAAATCTGGAAATTATTTTCTCAATCTAACTGTTGTACTGGAGCTTTTGTACAGACATATTGTCTTCATCTCAGAAATGAAATGTGAGCTTTTGATCCACATGTATGACTGTTTAATATGTCATTTGTGTGCAATTTATGGCGAAACTATTTTTCAAGTTCATTTAACAACAGAGATTTTTATTCTCCTGATACAATATACAGTTGACTATTGAATACATTATAATATGATTTTTAAGAATCGGGTGTCTTTTCATGTTCAGGAATATCGGGTATACAAACTCACCAAATTTTCATTGATCAAAATTTTCCCAATTTAAAATGGTCATTTTTTTATGCCTACAGTTGAACCTTTCCTGCCAATTTTGATTATGAGAATTTCAGCAAGTACATTTCTGGTTTCATGTTATTTTTTGTAGAAAGTTAAATTTCGGGAATTAAACACAATTTTTTTAAGAAATCCAGGCTGTATAAGATTTGTTATTTACAGTAAATCATGGTTATAGTGAACCTCCTGGGCCAGTGAAAAATAATTCTTTATTATAAAAACTTAATTATATCCAGTAAAATTTCCGTTATTTTCCTTTCATAAGGAATTAATACCACTTTGCAATAGGCGTGAAATCGTGATAAGGATGAATTCATTATAAACATGTCTTGTTATAAGTATCTTTTACTGTACAGTCTTTCTATAGAACGCTTTCATATAAATCTGTTTATTCTCGCTGGGTGAAGGTGCACAGTTTTGTTCCTGCTAGATATATCTTACTGCGGTAGATAAATTATTATATACCTCTTGTTAACTGAATTGTGATTTATCAATTGTTAACTGAATTGTGATTTATTAATTGTTAATCTGTATTGAAGGTTTCTTGGAAGGTTTTGATATTTGAAGTTTACATTGTAAGACAAATCTATAAAGACAATCTTATTCAAAAAGGTTGCCTAATTTTGATTTCTAATTATATGCTAGTAAATCTCTAAATTTTTAAGTTACATGGTGTTCTGAATTTTCCTGAGGGGGCACACGGTGGGATTCTCTATCTGCATTGTGTATAGTTGCCACACCCTCCCTCAACGTAGGGTAACTCCCTGGGTATTGTAACATAAACCTCATCCTAAATGATAAAGCTTTCTTATAAGAGCACGCTAACCATTACTAAATTCAGCTTCATCCACATTTGGCAAAACAAAAAAAAATGATGATGACACCTCTTCAAATACTCATATGTATTTGAAGTGTAGCAAGTATGTCATATACCAGTCAGCCATACGTGATATTATTTATACATTTTAGATTGTTGTAAAGATATGACATTTGGGCCAAACCCAATGAGGTACCTGTACATATATATAAAACTATTACGATTATAAATTCGCAGGTTAATACTCGGTAATGTGACATCACACTTTTTGTACGAGGACCCTCTTGCAGTTAACATTAGTAATTATTGTAACTTCTGAGAAATTCACATTTTTCGTGGTTGTATAATCTTAATGGTTTTGTTGGTGCTTCTTATCCGCGAATTTAAAAATTATGGCAAAGTTAAAATTTACTGAACGTTAAATATTACTCCTGCTAAACAGTGACAAATGACCCAAAGTACCCAAACAAATTATTCTGATTATTGAACAAGAACCACCTATTGATTAAGTCTACTAATTATCACATGCAAGTATCAGTGGTATGTTATATTTTTATTATTAGCTGATTTTTTAACTAACATCTTTTTTGTTCAATTTTACAATGAACATAAAGTTTCTTGGATTGAGTTGTACATATGTAGATGAGCTGTCATTTTTATTGTGTGTTTTATTTGATGAGGGATGGTTTGAATGTGTTCATATGAAATACAGAGATAATTAACGGTAATGATATACACTGGTTAACCAGTCATTCCATTAAAACAATGTATTATTCTCACCATGCTTATTATATGAAATAGAGCAAGGAAGTAAATAAAGATTTCCTCTACATCTGAGTTTTTATTTAAAGATTGCCCAAGGTTGTGTGTATTGGTAAGAGGCTCTAATGTTGTGTCGACATTGTAAACCCCCCCCCCCCCCCCCCCAAAACCCTGGATTATTATACAATTTGTTGACTTGGTCACTAGCCTGGTTTACACTGAATTCCTACCTGTTAATATGCTCTATGATGTAATATATCAAGGGAGACAACTCTTCAGTAATAGGAGGAGTTTTTGTGTAGATGTTACTGAGCTGTGTGGAAAGTGTTCTAATTATTCAGTGATTCTCAAAATAAACCTAATGGTGTTTAACACTATCATCAGTTAAGGGATGCCATTTAAGAGATAACTCTTATTTCCAATCTGAGCGATAGAATTTGTCTCTGCCTTATGGTGTTTAACAAGTGGTAACAGAGCATGAGATCAAGTTCAAGGTAGTGAACTGAGTCGGAGGAAGCAGAAAGTGAGTCTGTGAATCAGAGAAGGAAGATACGGCGATCAAGGTTAATCCACCAGTGTTTAAATCCTGATCTAAGCCTTATGAACTGTACAGAGATGATTTACCTGCTTGGAGTGAAGTTAAACACCTTGACGATTGTTGCACTTACATTGACACTAAAATTCGGAGAACGTTTTTGAACAAACCAAGCTTGAAGATTTAAAACAAGAGTAAGGTTTTAAAACTTTTCTTGATAGACATCTAGCTAAATTTGACATAGCTGACAGTTTAAAAAAAACTTAAGGGCCTTAAAAGGAGTGAAGAGCAATCGATGAAGGAATTAAAAACAATCCCCGACACTAAGTACTGAAAATTTGAGAGATAGAAAAGGTAACTTCCTTCGAAAATATTACCGTCTAAGAAAAGCAAACATCTCAAATGAGCAAATCTTAAAGTTTTGACGGGAATGAACTATGAAAATAAACTCACATTACGTAAAGAAGCAAATAAATCATTGAAGACGTTGATTAGGGAAGGTGGACATACACTGTGTGTGTTACATCTCGTCAGGAAATATAACCGATAACGCTACATTTTACATATACACAGCGTGTGTTACATCTCGTCAGGAAAAGTAACCGATAACGCTACATTTTACATATACACAGCGTGTGTTACATCTCGTCAGGAAATATAACCGATAACGCTACATTTTACATATACACAGTCAATCTCTACCCAGAGTTATCGTTCCCGCTACGCTCCACTAATACCTCGGTCAACGTCTAAGAATCATATCAAAACGTACTAACACTAACTTAGCATATCAAACTGTAATGATCATATCTAAGCAAATCAAACACTTGTCTGAATTTTATAAACGCAGAAGCTGGTAAATATGAGACACCTGAGCGAATTAAAAGGTTTTATATAAATATTCATTCATCCAATAATACTAGAATAATCATGGAATTCGTTGTTTTTGTGAACTTGCTCTTAAGATTTTAAGCTTAAGGTGGGTCCTAAGTCCTGGATTTTTGGGGTTTAGGTAGCATTTTTTTGTTTGGAATCAATAAATTAACATTCAGAGTAATGAGAAAAGGCAAAATAGTTAAGGATTTCCATATTAATTTTCATTACAGACACTACTGAAGTAATGCACCAATATGTAGATTTTTATGAAATTCATTGGAAACAGTTATCTGTTGTTATTTTAAAATTTAAAAAAAATAATTTAAATTGCATTTATTTATCAGGAAACATGTCAATAACTAAAACACATGTCATTTTCAATCTGTTCATCAAGTTTTAGTACAATAAGTGCAAAATTATTGAATTAGCCTTATTCTCCAAAATGTTAAAAAAACAAAACAAATATGGACACAATTTCCTTATAGCATTGTTTACATATCATTTTTTTTCTGTATTTATTAGTAGATGTACATATGTTATATTTATTTATGGGAAAAAATCCATACCTTTCCTTAATAATTTCAAATCTATAGCTTCCAGAGTATGTATACCCCGGGTCCCCCATAAAAAACCTAAGTCTGGCACCATACAGCTGAGCTATTCAAAACCACTCATGGATAATTCCTTGTCACCTTGGTAAAATGTTTGTGAAAAATATAGGAAATCTATTGCATAATGGACTTGATAAATAATTTAATGTAAACAGAGTTATTGTCCTTGGATTCAACATTTTGAAACACATCATTGACTATTCAAATATAACTAACACTTTTGAAATATTTTATGGCTAACAAGATTTTTTACAATAACTTGAAAAAGACTCCAACAAAATTTATGTTCCAGTCATTAAATTATTGACTTTGCAAAATCTTATGACGTCACAGGAGTGTGGAACTACGTTAACACTAAAACTTGTAAAATCATACTTTATAATGCAATAGGTAGAAATAAGTTTTGCCAAGAATCTTGACATCAGACGTTGACAGAGGTGTTGTAGCGCAGCGTAATACGCCCTCTGGTGAGAGATTGATACACAGTGTGATAAGAACATAAAACTAGAACCAGCATTTTAACAGAAAATGAAGAGGCACTATTGGCTGCAGGTTATCTACGAAGAGGTAACAACTATGGAAATAGAGGGCTATGGTAGGGGTGATG
This sequence comes from Ostrea edulis, assembly GCF_947568905.1. NCBI lineage: Eukaryota > Metazoa > Mollusca > Bivalvia > Ostreida > Ostreidae > Ostrea > Ostrea edulis. Next base: position 552,666 of record NC_079170.1, read on the forward strand.
GCAGAGGTTCAGGATTTTACTCTACAGCGTGGGACCTCAGGGTGCTGATGGGAACATGTTGACTTGTGGATCTTTCCAGCATCTCGTAGCAAAGTATCCAGACAGTTGGAAAAATCTATATGATGTACATGTAAGACAGGGAAAGCCTTTAGAAGAACATGCAGTTTTGTTCACAGGATGAAAGGTGAAGATAATGAACAGTGAACAATCTCATAACTCCTATAAGCAATGCAAAACAGAGAGTTGGGCAAACACGGAGTCCTGGACACACCAGATACCATTAAAGTGATGTCAGCCAACTCGGAACAGAGGCACGTAACTGCAGTACTTGATAGTTCATGTAGTGGCACTGTCTGCGAAAAGAAAAGCTTATGGAAAAGATCGTGGGAAAGTGTTGAGACATGAAGGGCATAAAGTCTTCAAATTTAGTGTTGGACAAGATTGAAATCTGAAGGTGACTACGATTTACCTGTGAGTATGGTTTATAAATAAAGCTGTCACAGTTAAAACAGATGTGGTTAACTAGGACATCTCTTTACTGCTCTCCAGAACCGCAATGAAAAAGACAGAAGTAAAATTGGATTTGGAGAAGGATAACACTGCCATCGTGAGACAAGGTCACATCTGACCATTAGTGTATACCAACTGACAAATCGGCCATTAGTGTATACCAACTGAGAAATCGGAGACTGCACTATGGAAGAGGTAAACTCGGTTAAACTAGAAAAATTGGAACCTCAAAAGTGTAAGTCAACTCTACTAAAATTCATCGGGAGTTTGCGCACACCCATAAATGGAGACTAGCAACTTTGTTAAAAGATACAGGAGTATGGAAGGAATGGTTTGAGGAACATTTGTTGGTAATAGAACAAAGGTGTGTCCTTTTAAAGAATATGCAAAACGCCACCCAAACCAGTAGTATAAATGCCAGTGCTGGGATTTCAGCAAGAAGTTTGCGATGGACGTCAAACAGTACAATGATCACGAGATATTACACATGTTAGATATGTGAACAAAATAAAAAGTCTCTGTCTTCATTCAACGAAAGAGGCTAAGTGATGTGATTGACACCATGATGAAGAACTGGGGGTTTGAAATAATGGGAGCATTGCATGACGGACAGTTGGGAATTTAGTTCAGATGAAACGCGAGGACAAGCATCTATCCTCAGTATTCGTTTATGCCCATTTCAAAATGGACTTTGTGAATGTGTTCATGCAATAACATACGATGCTGATTAAGCTTGATGATTGATTGATTGAATATTGTTTAATATTGCTCGAGAATATTTCACTCATATGGAGACGTCATCACTGCCGGTGAAGGGCTGCAAAATTTAGCCCTATGCTCGGCGCTTATGGCCTTTGAACAGGGGAATCTTTATCGTGTCATAGCTGCTGTGACACAGGGCCTCGGGTTTTGCGGCCTCATCTGAAGAACCACCCCATTCAGTTGACTCTTACGACAAGAAAGGGGGTATTGAGGACCTATTTTTACCCGGATGCTCGCGGGATTGATTAAAGGTGAAACTGAAAACAGTTAATATTGAAGCACGTCTTACATATGCTAATATGGCAAGAAACTTATTTCAAGTTTGGAATGCATTTAGCAGACTTCAGTTAAAATTGGTTAGAATCTGAATTTGCCAAACAACATGAAGCAGATTTGCTTGCATTCGAAGGAAGCACAAGTTCTGAGAAATATCTAGACATTTGAACACCCAGCATGAAGCACGACGCGCCTTTATTCAAAGTGAAGCAGACGAAAGAATTCGAAAAAAAATCTCCCGTTCCAAAATAAGAGGAAACATGACAATGGTGAGGTGGTGGTGTTTTACTAAAGAGCGGGTCGAGGGCGCTGGTTATCCCTAGTAGACTATGCTAAATTAAACAGGATCGGTCAGAAATAGAACTGAATGAAGATAGGTTTTAGAAACAATGCGTATAATGAAAAGTTAAGATGGTGATGTGAAAGCGGAGACTGTTGTTCCAAATACTAGTTCAGGAACACTTACTCAGGTACCAGAGCAACACAACCATGAAGTGAAACCAAAGATTAAACATAGACAAAGACTGAACACAGACAAAGACTGAACATAAACATAGTCTGAACACAGACAAAGACTGAACACAGACAAAGACTGAATATAAACAAAGACTGAACACAGACAAAGACTGAATATAAACAAAGACTGAACACAGACAAAGATTGAACATAAACAAAAACTGAACACAAACAAAGACTGAACATAGACAAAGACTGAACACAGACAAAGACTGAACAAAGACTGAACATAGACAAAGACTGAACACAGACAAAGACTGAACACAGACAAAGACTGAGCACAGACAAAGACTGAACACAGATAAAGACTGAACATAAACATAGTCTGAACACAGACAAAGATTGAACACAGACAAAGACTGAATATAAACAAAGACTGAACACAGACAAAGACTGAATATAAACAAAGACTGAACACAGACAAAGATTGAACATAAACAAAAACTGAACACAAACAAAGACTGAACATAAACAAAGACTGAACACAGACAAAGACTGAACACAGACTGAACATAGACAAAGACTGAACACAGACAAAGACTGAGCACAGACAAAGACTGAATATAAACAAAGACTGAACACAGACAAAGACTGAACATAAACAAAGACTGAACACAGACAAAGACTGAATATAAACAAAGACTGAACACAGACAAAGACTGAACACAGACAAAGACTGAATATAAACAAAGACTGAACACAGACAAAGACTGAACACAGACAAAGACTGAATATAAACAAAGACTGAACACAGACAAAGACTGAACATAAACAAAGACTGAATATAAACAAAGACTGAACACAGACAAAGACTGAACATAGACAAAGACTGAATATAAACAAAGACTGAACACAGACAAAGACTGAACACAGACAAAGACTGAACACAGACACAGACTGAACACAGACAAAGACTGAACATAAACAAAAACTGAACACAGACAAAGACTGAACACAGACAAAGACTAAACATAAACAAAGACTGAACACAGACAAAGACTGAACATAAACATAGACTGAACACAGACAAAGACTGAAGAAAAATTACATTATGAAGTACAAGTTACCAGACTATGAGGAATGGACTACAACAGTACTGAACCCTAACCCTAACCCTAAACCCTAACCCTAACCACTGGGAAGAGCTGGAAAGCGACGGGAACATACCCAAATTGTATAATGTCGACAATGTAGAGAGACGTGTTGATCTAAATACTTCGGAGTGTAAAGTTGTTGACTAAGATAACGTAAATTTAGCCCATTTTCTCAATGAAGCATCTCGAGGTCAATTTTTTCTTGATAATTCCAAATAAACGGAAGTAGATAAACTGCGTCAACCTCATAACTCCTAAAGAGGTGACGATAACGAACAATGATCAATCTTATAGATCCTATAAATTTAGGTGAAGATAACGAACAGTGATCAATCTCATAACTCCTATAAAGGTGAAGATAACGAACAATGATCAGTCTCATAACTCCTATAAAGGTGAAGATAACGAACAGTGATCAATCTCATAACTCCTATCAAGGTAAAGATAACGAACAGTGATCAATCTCATAACTCCTATAAAGGTGAAGATAACAAACAATGATCAATCTTTTAGATCCTATAAATTTAGGTGAAGATAACGAAAAGTGATCAATTTCATAACTCCTATAAAGGTGAAGATAACGAACAGTGATCAATTTCATAACTCCTATAAAGGTGAAGATAACGGACAGTGATCAATCTCATAACTCCTATAAAGGTGAAGATAACGAACAGTGATCAATCTCATAACTCCTATAAAGGTGAAGATAACGAACAGTGATCAATCTCATAACTCCTATAAAGGTGAAGATAACAAACAGTGATCAATCTCATAACTCTTATAGAGGTGAAAATAACGAACAGTGATCAATCTCATAACTCCTATAAAGGTGAAGATAACGAACAGTGATCAATCTCATAACTCCTATAAAGGTGAAGATAACGAACAGTGATCAATCTCATAACTCCTATAAAGGTGAAGATAACGAACAGTGATCAATCTCATAACTCCTATCAAGGTGAAGATAACGAACAGTGATCAATCTCATAACTCCTATAAAGGTAAAGATAACGAACAGTGATCAATCTCATAACTCCTATAAAGGTGAAGAAAGCGAACAGTGATCAATCTCATAACTCCTATAAAGAATACAAAATTAAGAGTAAGGCAAACACGGGCCCCTGGACACACCAGAGGTGGGATCAGGTGCCTAGGATATCAACCAGATGGTTAATAACCGGTAAAGACCGGAACACAAGAGCCAGGTTAGTTTTTGAAGGAGTTCCTTTATCCCTATAGACAGCCCAGCAATATGAATAGGGGCCATCAGGATTTTCCGATCGTAGCAGCTAGCAAAAATTGAATAGTAAGCCTAAGAACTACAGACATAACGTTTGTTATTTTTCAAGTGAACACACTACAAGTGTATCATAAACCGCGTAATGAAAGTGATGCACCCACCGGATTCATATAGAAACTCAAACATGTTTTATTTGGTTTAAAGGATGGTGCTCGTCAATTAAAATAAGTGCTCGTGATGAGTTGCTTAAACTAGGATGCAGTCAATCAAAACTGGGCCCTGCTATGTTTATTATTTCTGACTAGCTAGGATGACATGTTGTCATGTTGATGATTTTCTATATGCTTACGAAAGGGAATTAGAGGTCTCGTTGAGAAAAAAAAGTTGAGGAACAAGATTTCCATGGCATTGGTTCCGTATCTTTGAACTGTAAATTAATTGACCAACTCAACTGGGCAGTGCAAGGTTTACGACCAGATTTAGCATTTGGGTCGGTGTATATACTAGTAAGTACTAAATCAAATCTGCAAAAGTGGCAGGCTCGTCGAGATGTATAAAAGTAATAGGAAAATTGAAAGACAGCATACCAATACATCTCTGACCTCCTCTATGTGGTACAGCTGTAAAAGACTGGGAGATTATTATTTTTTTTATTGATGTAGCATTGACAAATACTGTATAATTGGTATTTTTAGCGAGACGCTTTTGCGATTTTTCCATAAATTATGGGTATACATATTTAGTGAGAGCTAATTCTAGCAACCTTATAATTCCAAGAAAGACAGTTATTACCTCCGATATGGAATAAATATTGGTGACATTCAATTATTTCAGTTATCTCAACACTTGCTAAAAACGCCCTGTCCACCAACAAAACTGATGGAGTCTGTGTCAAAGTATAGGATGCGGCGGTTGAGCATATGTGAAAGGTCTGACCCAGCAGGTCGTAAACGCCGCAATGAAAAGATTAGTCTGATAATTAGTTCTCTTTAATGAGGTCTCCTTTATTTCTCCATGTCGTTTGTTGCACGTCGTCATTGATGATGTGGAAATCTGCTCGTCTTTGGACGGACCAAATAGATAACAAGTAATGTTTGTAAAACTTATATGCCCCCATGGTGCAAAATTTAAAAGAGTTATACATATGCGTCATTTGATTGATAGTTTGACCCTTGATCTTTGACCATGTTGTAACGTGTCAAGGGGGTTCGTAGCCGGTTGATTCCAGGATCTGGGGTTTTGAATTAATTCAACAAGTAAATAATTTTCCTCTGTAAAAATGATTGAACAAAATGATACAGTTTTCCTCTCTAAAGTGATTTAAATATATAACTACTGGTCTGCAAATATATACAAATAAGACCCTTCCCTTACTTAGGGGGAAATCACACTTGGTCGACCTATATTACTACTTTATGAGTTTATACACCTCTAGATAGAGATATGCCTTATTCAGGCAGTAACAACTATCTAATAGGTAAGCCCTAGCCGAATAAAGGTGGTCCAACTCCAGAAGCAGCAGTTACTGTGTTAATGCCTTATTCAGGACGGACAGTGAACTGCTAACCTCTGAAGCCTTACACCTTCCCTAACCGAGGAAGAATGACAAATAAATAGGCGAACCTCCAGGAGGTCAACCTCTAAAATGCTAGCCACTACTGTGGTCAGACTCCAAGCAAATGGTCCTATATAACAAAGAAGTGTGGCAAGCCTCCAATATTTATATAAGGCAATCCACCTGACCAAACTAACCGTTATAATGCTTCTTCTTCCTCCGCTTGGCTTAAAAAAACCTTACTGACTGGCTGCAGCTGTATATATACCCTCTGTGGGTCACATGATCAGCAACAGTTTCTAGATCACCCGCTGCTAGCTAATTGTGTATCAGCCATAGTTAAGTTTCTAGATCACCGTTTCTGTAGGCCTCTTGCAACATTGAAAAACATGAAATCATTACAATGTGAACCGAAAATTAATAGGGATCATCTTCTCTTTATGATGCACCAGTGTACCAAATTTAATGTCTGTCAAGCAAAGGGTTCAGGGTTCTCAAGATATTGAGCATACAATATGTTCCTATGGCCAGAGCGGACTGGCCCTTGACCTCTGCCATGTGACATCAAAATCAATACGGGTCGTCTACTCCTTATATTGTACCAGTGTACTAAGATTGATGGGTTCGTAGCGGACAGTATCTTCTTAACAAGTACGACGGAGTTGTCTCCCATTCTCCGCACAATCCCGCCACCGAGCAGACACCAGTTTACCGCTTACACAGGGACGTAGAAGTTCATGGGGGTAAAACTTTGACCTTGACTTTTCCAAAGTAGTGTTCAATGCTATCAATAGTCTGAGTTACGATTTGTGGGTGTTTGCTGGGGTATCATTTACAAATATCTACTGACGGGAGAGTAAAGAGAGAAATCTAAATAATTAATTTCCTCGCTCTCTTCTATTTTGTGATACATTTTGCGGCATTACCCCCACCCCCACCCCATGCGTCTTTGGGATTAAATCGGTCTTGCAAATCTTGAGGGTCTAACGAGGTAACGGAGTCAGTGACCTCGCGGCGCACAGTAACTGTTCAAATTCATATTCCCACATTGTTACGAGCGTCATCCCGAGGTATTTTATATGTTAAAAATATTCTTTCTTTTTTTGTGAGGGCATATAATTCATCTAAGGATTGGTTTGTCCTGAATGCGGTGTTTTTCAGACTGAAAGTATAACACGAAGGACATCCGGGCCACAGGCAATAGGCAGCACCGTGTTTGTTTGTCTACAGGCAATAGGCCTTGTTTGTCTACAGGCAATAGGCAGCACCGTGTTTGTTTGTCTAATTTGTATTTTGAATTGGGAAGTTGTTTTTCCTAATTTAAAGCATGTTTTACATGAACTATCCCTTCTCTATTTGTTTTCCCATAACACACCCCAACCAAGTAATCTTGATCTCTATGACTTCCGGCAGACGGGACCTGTGCTACCGGACTACCTTAGTAGTTTTCCTCCTCAATAAAGTAGTCGTCCATCTGTAAAATCTGACTATATGTACCACCCCTCCCCGGGAAGTTTACATAAATTTCTCCATCCCGACGTCTAGCTACCATATGCCCTACCGATCGAACCAGTGGCATAGCTAGGGATAAAATAATTGTAAGCTGCAGGGGATCGGGGGGGGGGGGGGGATATTGATCAAAATTAATACTGAGCATGACAAGATTTTTTTTCCATACTGGTGATAGTTTTAGTACCATAACAATCATATTGTAGTTGTACAGAACAAGTTCTATAAGTTATAGGATCACAGCCGGTGTAGAGGCAAATTTTGACTCCAATAGAATAATGACCGTAAGTCATTTTTCGACATCAAAAAATGACCCCTTAGTCGTGGAAAAATTGGATAATTTTGTAGAAAGAAGACCCAGGGGTCATTATTTTGCGTGTCATACCTGAAAAATAATGACCCCCGTACAAAAATGACCCCCTCCCTTTCTTAGCAGATTGATTTATTTTAAAGGAGTTGATACGGGTTTTCAGGTCATTATTTACCCAGAGTCATCGTTCCTGCTGCTCCTCTTATCAAATTTATTCCATGTGTAAATTTTTTTTCACGGTTAATAAAATAAAAGTAAGAACTAGTTCATTAAATTTGAGGAAAACCCACTGTAGGTTCCATGACCAATTACAACTGGAAAAAACCCGCATATTTCAATGACGGATCCAAGGAATTTTCAAAAACGGGTTCTACCATAAATTTTAGTTTTCAAAAGGGGAGTTCCATTCTCAAAATGTGTTATTTTTACCTCATTAAGCAACATTTTGTAACGATAAGCAGAGGTACAACCTATAAAACCTCCACACCTCCCTCTGAATCTACTATTGTATTTATGCTATCTATTTACATGTATAGATCTTGTGTAATCAAACAAACACATAAAAAAGAGCTGCGTCTAAATACAATACTTCTTGTGTCACAGAGAGGCGTGAAATCTTCTTAAAACTGATGAATTGACATACATTTTTTGCAACTGAAGTCAATAGCTTATTTCATTTACGCATCATTATCGTTTTTCAAGAATTTTGAAAAATGAGTAAGTGTTGATAGAGGTATTAGTGAGTATGCGAACGATAATTTTGGGTAGACTATTGCATTTCAGTGAATAATGTATGCCTATCAGGGGACGGGGGCACGTGCCCCCTCACTTTTGGAAGATGGGGGGGGGGGGGGGGGGGGGCACAAGTGCGTTTGTGCCCCCTCACTTTTTTAACACAAAATTAACATAGATTGATCAGATGAGAATTTACCACGGTTAAAAAAAATACTAAATTCTAATATGCTGGTTCTCAGCACTCAAAGCATTATTTCTTGCATGTACATAACCTATTCTTTCCGTACTACATTTTTTTTTGACCGAGTTACGTTTTAAACCGTCATAAAATTGTTAGTTACAAGAAAAATGTTCTCACAGTGAAAATAGTTATATCTCATTTATATTAGAAGGGGATCCCTCATTGCAATGTTCAAAAGTGCAGTATGTCGTACACAGTACAGGGGAGTAGGGGAAGGTACAGCCGGGGCACATGCCCCCACACTTTTCAAAGGGGGAAGAAGTATCGTTGCCCCCCCCCCCCCCCCCTTGCTCATAGACATATACGGTGGAACGTGATAGAGGCCTTTGAGGAAGTTACAAAACTATATACTTAAATTATAAAACAAATATGTAGACGAATTTCTTCATGAAATTACGTTCAAAATGTGATTTTAAAATGTTCCCTTCAATATTTATCATAACCGACCCATACAATGGTCCACGAAGCAAATATGTCAAATCAATACATGTTTTATCGTTGAGCATGACATTATGAAGTGCGATTGCTCTGCAGACAAATTCCCTATCATGCGTGTTAAGTGCATCGTAGAATATACCATCAGAGCAATTGTACTTCATTCTTCATTTCTTATATGATAGACATTTTGCTTTTCGATTCATATCATAGTACTATATCACAGCATATGATTCAATATCATGATATGATTAAATGGAATAGCATCATATGTATCAATATAACATCAGAATATATGTCTACAATGTGATATGATACGATATTGCACGATACAAAATCATATGATAACCTACTATTCTGTATATTATATATTTATTACAAATTTCATTACATAATTTCATGCCATAATGGTATCATAAAATGTGCCATATATCCACAATCACATCAGCCAAGCAAGTGTGAATGAGATAGGATCAGTAGATCTTCCATATGTATAAACCGCTAAGAATAGTCTCGGAGAAAATCCAAAACAGGCTACATGTAGCTCTATGCTATGCATGTATATTCATAACAACATTAACAATTCAAGTCTGATGAGAAATGTTCTTGACGAGTATTTGTCTGCATTCTTAAGCAAAGTCTTGACGAGTATTTGTCTGCAAGTCTTGACGAGTAGCTGTCTGCATTCTTAAGCAAAGTCTGACATTTGATATCATACTCCATATTCTTTGTAAAATATTATAGCTACATTGACTATATGCAATTCTGAATGGGTTAGCATAACACTCTAACCTTAATAACACACGGGGACAAGGACTTCACAATTATGGTAGTAGCTACTCTGTGTATATCAAATCAATTACGCACTCTGTTTGCATGTTATGGTCCTTAGTGTAGAATAAACTACTGCATGTTTACAAATGTAACTATAGAGCCCCCTTCCACGCCTGAACCCATATTCCCTTTATGGCAAAACGATTGCATATGTATCTCGATATAACTATGCATGTATGTACTCGTAATAACGAATATAACTCGTTGTGACTAGACACTTATTTGGTACGAGTCACTATTTTGTAGAAACAAGTAAATTCTTATTTTTGAAACAAAATTACAATTCCTGATATGTTTTAATCTGGTTACGTTTCATATGAATGATAGATTTACTTATAATATGACAATGTTGGACTACCTCCCTTAGGTATTACCAGAGAAATAATCCTTAATAAAATTTACAAGGGGGGTCATTATTCTACGGGGGTAATTTTTCTAAACGTGAAATGGACTGATTTTTTGAAAAAGACATTTTTTCTACGGGCAAAAGGGGTCATTATTCTACGTCGAATAATGACCGGGATTCACTTTTCGACGTCGAAAAATGACCCCCGGTCATTATTCTATGGGAGTCAAAATTTGCCTCTACACCGGCTTTTTTTGTTGTGTGAGTTAGTTTTCTAGCAATTTTCAAAATTAAAGTACATCGTGGTATCGTGTTTAGAAAAATGTACTTAAACGATAAAAGAAACAATGATTTTTTTCACTCCCGGAGAAATAAATGACAAAATATTTTGATTTCTTGAATTACTTTATTGGGAGAACTTCATTTTTTTCTAAAAACTCTTAAAATTTGCGTCATTTTATTAATTTCACCCTATAGTAGAAATGATAGAAAGTAGTACAAATGACTAAATAGGAGACATAATTTCAAGCCCTTAAAAATTAATCTGTAAAATTCAGGAGCTTACGGGGGATTGGCCCCCTGGGCCCCCACCAGGGCTTCGCCCTGGTCCCACTGAGGGGCGTCAAGGCGGCCACCAGAACCCCTGCCTCATAAAGTGGACCCCCCCCCCCCCCCCCGGGTAACCGGTAACCGCAATTCCGGGATCCGCCCCTTAGAATTCCAAAGAAATATTCAAATTACAATTTCAAAAATATGTGATTAATATAAATATTTACAAGCGCATTAAGAGTCCTGAACGCATGTATCGACAGGCTTAGTTTTTAGTTGTTTTGATAAACACTAAACTGTGTTCGGGAAAGGCAGTATTGCTTCTTTTCATTTTGATCCGGAATGCAGTACTCTTCAGATAAAAGAATGTAATTTCAATCGGACGAAAAGGAAAAGTAAATTTATTAAACCGTGCAATTTCGTACAGTGTAGCTTAGGTGCAGGTTCACCATGTGTACTTGGACTGACTTAGGAGCAGGTTCACCATGTGTAGTTGGACTGACTTAGGATCAGGTTCACCATGTATACTTGGACTGACTTAGGATCAGGTTCACCATGTGTACTTGGACTGACTTAGGAGCAGGTTCACCATGTATACTTGGACTGACTTAGGAGCAGGTTCACCGTGTGTACCTGGACTGACTTAGGATCAGCTTCACCGTGTGTACCTGGACTGACTTAGGATCAGGTTCACCGTGTATACTTGGACTGACTTAGGATCAGGTTCACCATGTATACTTGGACTGACTTAGGATCAGGTTCACCATGTGTACTTGGACTGACTTAGGAGCAGGTTCACCATGTGTACTTGGACTGACTTAGGAGCAGCTTCACCGTGTGTACCTGGACTGACTTAGGATCAGGTTCACCGTGTGTACTTGGACTGACTTAGGAGCAGGTTCACCATGTGTACTTGGACTGACTTAGGAGCAGCTTCACCGTGTATACTTGGACTGACTTAGGATCAGGTTCACCATGTGTACTTGGACTGACTTAGGATCAGGTTCACCATGTGTACTTGGACTGACTTAGGATCAGGTTCACCGTGTATACTTGGACTGACTTAGGATCAGGTTCACCATGTGTACTTGGACTGACTTAGGATCAGGTTCACCATGTGTACTTGGACTGACTTAGGATCAGGTTCACCGTGTATACTTGGACTGACTTAGGATCAGGTTCACCATGTGTACTTGGACTGACTTAGGATCAGGTTCACCGTGTGTACTTGGACTGACTTAGGATCAGGTTCACCATGTATACTTGGACTGACTTAGGAGCAGGTTCACCGTGTGTACCTGGACTGACTTAGGATCAGCTTCACCGTGTGTACTTGGACTGACTTAGGATCAGCTTCACCGTGTATACTTGGACTGACTTTACATTTGTTTTGTTGTGCTGTGTACTTGGACTGACTTTACATTTGTTTTGTTGTGCTGTGTACTTGGACTGACTTTACATTTGTTTTGTTGTGCTGTGTACTTGGACTGACTTTACATTTGTTTTGTTGTGCTGTCTACTTGGACTGACTTTACATTTGTTTTGTTGGACTGTCTACTTGGACTGACTTTACATTTGTTTTGTTGTGCTGTGTACTTGGACTGACTTTACATTTTGTTTTGTTGTGCTGTCTACGGTTTTCGTAGTGTTCGAATAGTATACATGTATGATAAATCAAATAGTGACCTTTGATGTTGAACTTTATGTTCACACAACTTTTGAAGCTTTTAGGATTTAGAATAAAAATTCATAAGATGGTGCTGTATATACCCTCCCCCTTTCCCCTTCATAGAAATCGTGGACGAGTTGACTCTGAAGCCCTTCAGGCCTTTGGTTTTTTTCTTCTTCGATATAATCATTCTCTCACCAGAGGGCGCGTTACGCAAGCTTCATTTACATTTAAAATTAATATGACTAAATATTTAAATAGTCCAAAACAGAAATGTTGAATATTAGAAACTTTTACATAATTTCTGTGAAATGTCGCTGACAGAGGTGTAGTGCGAGTAGCGCACGGAACTCTGGGTATAAAATGAGATATGATATTAATTCACATATTATCAAAGTGTTACACTTTCAAATAAATATGCCATTATATATAAATATGATTTTAAGAACAGCGCACATTGAGAACAGAACAGAGTACGCGTTGTCTTGCTTTGAATGTGAAATTACCACGTACTTCCTTGTTTAATTTCCAATGCAGGATAGATGACATTTTTTTGGATAAAAAAATCAGAATAAGCACAGTAAAAGTGCAGCTAGTACACTTACCAATAAACTAAATAGGATGTTAAATTTGTATACTACTTTGTACTCTACATAGAATGAACAGTTATCAGGGGCGGATCCAGGAATTGCGGTTACGAGGGGGGGGGGGGGGGGGCACGCTACTTTATGAGGCAGGGGGTCTGGGGGCCGCCTTGAGGCCCCCGGTGGGTCCAGGATTTTACAAAAAAATTATAGGGCTTGAAATATGTTTCCTATTCAGTCATTTGTACTATTTTCTATCATCTTTAATAAGGTGAAATAATAAAATGACGCAAATTTTTAAGGGTTTTCCGAAAAAAAAAAAAAAGTTCTCCGAATAAAGTAATTCAAGAAATCAAAAGATTTTGTCATTTATTTCTCCAGGAGTGGAAGAAATCATTGATTATCTTATCGTTTAGTACATTTTTCTAAACAAGATACCACGATCAGGGACCTGTATACTAAGTTAGTATATAGGTCCCTGCCACGATTTACTTTAAATTTGAAAATTTTAGGGGTGGGGGGGGGGGGGGGCGCCTTTTTAAAGGGCGAAGCAAAAGGTATTGGCATTAAAATCTTTATCCATAATCGTTTATTGAACGCGGGAAACAGAACGCAGTGCTTTGTGACGTCATAGGCAGCGTCGCGATCGGTGTTTCAACAACACAGGAAACGTGACAAGAAACCTCGGACCTCGGTTTTGGCGGTCTCATCAGAAGGACCGCCCCATTTAGTCGCCTCTTACGACTTGTGTAGCAAGAGGAGTACTGAGGACCTATTATAAAATTTACAAACTTTTATGGATTTTATGTAACATCACAGAACGCCGTGAACTTGGGTACACGAGATTCAAAATGGAGAAAGACATGTGCACGCGAATCTACGCCATTTGGACCAAACTTTTAAGATCCATAGGTATGGTTTAACCCTAACCCTAACCCATTAGTTTTCCATATTTCCCACTTAGACTCTAATATGGTGTGTGTGTGTGTGTGTGTGTTTGTGTGTGTGTGTGTGTGCTGGAATCGGGTTGTTCATCTGTACGTCCGTCCGTCTGTAGACGCAATGGTTTCTGGACTCTAAAGCGTTATCCTTTCGACCTACAGTCACCATGCATATCATATCTAGATATTGACTACCCATAGGCCCAGGGCGAAGATGTTCTCTATCGATTTTTGGGTCAAAAGGTCAAAGGTCAAGCGCACTCCTAGAGGGTTTTGTCATGTCCTTTCTTTTTTTGACTCAGGAAAGAAGTAATTAATTTATACCTATTAACAACACCCTTTGGGAGATTGGGGTAAGTGGGGGTATTCTTAGTGAGCAGTGCTCACAGTACCTCTTGTTTTTTCCAGTGAATAAATTCTACAGAGAGTACTGGGGCTTTTTACTTAACATTTACTGAATCAATATATAATAGCCTGAACTGTAAATGAACAGGGACTAATTTTATTGTGAAAAGTGAAATTAAGTAGGATGGGATACATTGTATGATAATCTGCTTCTCTGGGACCATTAGACCAGCCATGACAGAAGTTTAAAAAATTTAGGCTTCTTTATGGAGTACAGATAAAAATTTGTTCCTTGGAATTCAGTTGTTTCCTTGGAATAGGAAGAAGTTGCACTTAAAAGCACAGTTTAACACTAAAAGCACAGTTTAACACTAGAATGTTATGAAACACAGTTTCCCCTTAAGGCTAAGAACAAAAAGACTTCTATTTTATATCCAATATAGTCATGATGAGACCACAGTTGGAGTCTTAAAGTTTTTATGTAAGAAAAATTATGTAACTTTTTCTCTGAAACAGTAATTGTTAATTGTCAAATAAGTGTGCAAGCCCAGGGTCTGAAAAAGGAGTTAGCAATCTTAAAGTGACTCAGGTAAGACATAATACTCATATCAGGGTCTCAGTTGCATGATGAATTAATATTTCAAAGTTAAAATTTTGATTACTGTAACAGTGCATACAGTAGCAACTTCGAACTTCGTTTAACCTGCAACAATGCAGGGCTCGAAATTAACATATGCCCGTCAGTCTGTGACTGGTTTAAAGTCTGGCGGACTGACTGACATTTGTTTTAGTCAGTCCGATAGGACTGGTTAATTTTGTAAAGCATCATTTGGAAAATATACTTATGAAATCTTATACACACATTTGGCATCTTCTGTAGATATCAGACGAATCTTGATTCATAAATACAAATCCCACATAAGTGCTACAATGTTGTCAGGCATATTGAGTTAAATTTCATTTTAATAACATTAACGAAATATGTGTATAATTATTTCTGGAAAACTTGGTTGGACTGGTAAATTTTTCCGTGGACTGGTTGAAATTATACCCCATCAGTCCAGCTGGACTGGTGACATAAAAAGTTAGCTTTAAGCCCTGCAATGAACAAGATATATTTTTACAATTTATGTAGGTAAGGAGAGGGAGAAATTGATCAAATCTCTTTTCCTCGAAAACCTATTGGTATCATGATATATAAAAATGAATTCACCTTCCACTATCTCGAAATGACGAGAAAAGTTCTCGTAATTAGGAGAAAAGATCTCATGATTACGAGATAATTATCTCGAGATTATGAGAAAAGATCTTGTAGTTACGAGATAATTTTCTTGTAATAATGAGAAAATATATAAATATTGGTCACATGATATATGATCTTGCTTTACATTCATGAGCTCTCCTCTTTCCGTCTTTGATTTTTTAATGCAGTTTTAGATATAAGAAATCACTTTCTGATCGAAGCATGCCAAGTAGACCATTAGAAAGTTAACTTACTGAGTGAGAGTTTCATGAATGCATTTAAAATACAAAGAAAAGAAACAACAACTTATTTCTGTAAGCTTCTGCACCATAAATTAATTAACTTCGTTTTACAAGTTTCACGATAGTATTTAAGCTAATAATAAAGTTAAACTATCATAATGCTTAGTGTACATCACAGTACAAAAATTCAAGACTGACCCGTAATTCCAGCGTTGAGCACAGGGATCGACATTAACGGTTGTCCGATTGCCCGAGGCAAGTGAAACTCAATACACACTTGCCTGATGGGGCAAGCGATATTTTTAGTAAAAAATGTGATTATTGTAATAATTGTGTTAAGCTTGATGAATATAAAATATTAGAAAGTAAAACTCAACTTTTCTTTAACGAAC
Organism: Ostrea edulis; assembly: GCF_947568905.1. Lineage (NCBI taxonomy): Eukaryota > Metazoa > Mollusca > Bivalvia > Ostreida > Ostreidae > Ostrea > Ostrea edulis. The sequence continues at coordinate 568,994 of NC_079170.1, forward strand.
CGTCAGATTATAGCGAAGGCCCATTCTAGTAGATCGTACTGTATCACCAATTGACAATTAAAAAAGAGAGATAATTAAGATAATTAGAATTACTGGTTGACAGGCTTATTAGAGTCTAAAATATTTCGGACAACTAAGTTTTTCATTTGGACAAGTAAAACTTTTAGTTCACTCCCCGAAGTGAGATGAAAAGTGAATGTCTATCCCTGGAGCACATATCGTCCTTGGCGATGAATTATGCACGTACCCTCACGATAATATGTGCCGAGACAAGAAGTATTTTTTGCATCACGGTACAACATACTGTTGTCGGAGAATATTATATTGTCGCCAGCCGCGATAGATAGGAAGGGGGATAGATGATAAGATAATTATAAGTATCAATGTATTTTGTCGTCGGTGGCCGAGTGGTTAGGCCGTCAGACTCTCGACCGAAAGGTCGTGGGTTCGAGTCCTGGCCGCGGCAGGGCTGACGTTGTGTCCTTGGGAAAGGCTCTTTACATGAATTTCCTCACTCCACCCAAGTGTAAAAGGGCCAGGGCTCAAAATTAGCAAGAAATACTCGTAAAATGCGAGTACATTTGAAAAATAGCGAGTAAAAATAATGGACACTCGAAAATCTTAGTGAGTGGTGATTTACAAACTATGATCGTATCGTATCCGTTTTATACGGTGATGCGCTATTTGCTTCTCCCAAACTTGCACTCTGAATCATACAAACGCTTACATGAACGACCAATTTCAATAACCGTTTTTATCCAGATTTTTCTTATATGATTTTTTAAGAAACTCGGAGTCAAACAAATGCTTTAGAGATCGGACATCGCATATCGACATGTGCCACGAGTCCTGTTCACCTATAGGGGTGATTAAATTGAATAATTCCAAGTATGATGTTTTTGTTATTCATTTATCTACAAAAAATATCGGAATCTATGTTTTACCAAGTCTTCCGGTAGTTATTTTTATCAGAATCATGAGAATGTCATATCTAAATTTATTGTCAT